>NC_056735.1:1036801818-1036999318 GCF_019279795.1 Protopterus annectens
GACTACCACTGCAAAGGGCTGTCAGCACTAGCAGTGGAATAATATGATTCAATTACCAGGTCTTCTTCATTGTGGTAGAAGGTGTTTCTGAATCTCATTTTTCACTGATTCCATAAATGTTCTTATCTGTGGTTGGCAATTTACATAACTAAGAGGCCAATCCTCATTCCAGGATTAATTTTTGCTTAGGTTCATAGGAGGTTACTAGGCTATTAGCCCCGAGGCCCTTACAAGCCTAGCCAAAAGTTTAGCCCATGTTTAGACATGTCAGCACCTAAAGCCCCTGTCCAGCAGGGACACAGGTGGAATGCCAGGGGTGTATTTTCTGTTTCCCATCCAGTTGTCCAGGTTCCACTTAAAAAGGGATAATGAGGTACTCTACTTGATGCGGAGACGTAGTCTATTCCACTGATGGGGAAGTCTCTGGGACAAAAATCTGTCCCACCAATAAGTCCTATTAATATCACAGACCAGGTTGAGGACACATGTACGGGTTGCTTGAGTGAAGCTTGACTTGTGGATATGCAGCAATCCCAACAAGGCAGGGTCTGAGGTTGCTTTATATGCCAAACAGAGGTCACCCCTGAGGAGTGTGTATGAAACTGAGCAGAGGGATAGGGCTTTTAGCCTATCTGCATAGGTTAGATGTTTGAGGCCCTTGATTCATCTATATAAGCAGGTTTAAACTATTCGGGCTACCTAAAGTCCACTCTTCAAATTTTCCCTTAAAACTACCTTCCTCGAACTATACTACTGATCTAATCAGCGTATCCTATAATTAAAAAGATCATCTCTACTTGACTCCAAGTAGACTATTCTCTATCTGTTAAACGTAGCACTTGCTCCTACAGTACTTATTACCTTGATACGGCACTCTTGTCATAGATAGTACCCCAAAAAGGCAACCCCCCATTTCTCGGTCACCCACGTCCCCCGGAATCTTTTAAATTTTTTTGTCTATTCCTTCTAGCATGTCGAGGGATCAGTTGCTAGTGTCCTCTCCTGCTCAGCTGGTGAACCTGGGAATATTGAGGCAATGTTACAATTGCCTCATGTACACAGACAACCTCTCCTCCTCCCACAAAACACAAATACATGCGAGAGATGCAACTATACGGCCAAACTGGAGGCTGAGCTCTCTCAACATAGGACTGGCAAGACCAGTCAGGAGGAGAAGGTTACCACACACACTATAGACCCAGTCTCACATATTACCATTACAACCTCAAATCATACACATAAACACACAAAGACATACTGGAGGCTCTGATCAAAAATCTACCAAAACAGCAGAGGCCACCAAAGCAGACACCCAAACAACCACCACCTCAGAACACAACACCTGCAACACATAGACCTCACAGTCAGAGTGTCAAACAGTCACAGCCCTTAAGGCCAAACACAATGCCAGACACACTAGTCATTGGTGACTCCATAGTCAGACACACTGACGCCCCGCCACCAGACTGAGTAAGGAGAAGGTCACAGTAAGCTGCCTGTCGGGCGCTAGAATCCGCCACATAACGCAAGCACTCAGGTCTCTCAACAGCAGGTACAAATATGATTCAGTCATTGTCCACGCTGGTGTAAACGACCTGAGACGCACCTCCTTGGACTACATGAAAAGAGACATTGAGGAGCTCTCTGATTATGTAGCCCAGACAGGTATGACCCTGACCTTGAGCAGTATCCTACCTTCACCAAGAATGATGCCACAATACAGAGATAAGATGATCAGCTTTAACAATTGGCTTAAACACTGGTGTCATTCAAAGGGGATCCAGTGTCTGTCTGCCTGGGATGACATGCTGGACAAGCCACGCTGCTTCAAGGGACGGCTTGCACCTGTCACCCTGGGATTCCGGATATTGGCAAAGGCTCTTGCCACCCCATAGTGCCTTTTTAGGCAAGGCTCAAATTCTAAACCTACCACCCTAGAACACAAAAAAGGAAAAAAACTAAGGGTAATGCTGCTCAATGCCAGAAGTCTAAATCTCAAAATGCACGCACTCGAGGCCCTTCTCAGTATGGAGAACATCGATGTCTGTGCTGTGACAGAAACCTGGTTCAAGGCTCCTGAGAGCACCCCAGCGCTATCAGGTTTTACCTCATATCATGCGTTCCGCCCCAAAATCTGGACAATACCAAGAAAGGAGGGGGGGTATCCATATTCATCAAGGACACCCACACCTCAAGATTGGTGGCAACGCACGATGCATCTGAGACCATCCAGGTGCAATTAACCATAGGCAAGACTGCTCTGCAAATTGTAGCATGTTACAGGTCACCCTCACAAACTCAGGAACCTCACATGGCCTTCCTGAAAACACTAGAGGGGATAAATGTATCACCAAACACCATCATACTAGGTGACTTCAATTACCCTAATATAGACTGGGAACACTACTCAAGCCCAAACACCCTAGCCCAAAAGTTCCTGGAATTCATAAACTCAAATGCCATGGAACAACTAGTCACCATCCCCACAAGAGGAGATAACATACTTGATCTCATCATCACGAACATGGGAGCACAATGTTCAACACCGGAGGTGTACCCCTCACTGGTGAGATCAGACCACAAACTAATCTCACTGGAGGTCCTCATCCCACCCCCACCTGAAATAAAAAAGACCACAGTAAAGAACTTCTCAAAAGCCGACTTCACACTTCTAAAGACTAGTGTGGTCTCCTTTAAGACACCGAGCCGGCGGAAAACAGTACTCAAGCCGCTGAATCACTTACAAATGCCTTCTACCAGCACCTGCAGGACTGCATGGATAAGGCAATCCCAAGCAAAACAAAGACTCTTTGTACCAAAGGCAAGCGTCCAGTCTGGTGGACCCCAGCCATAAACAAACTCTACAACAAAAGGAGGAAGCTACTACAAGATAGAGCAAAATCCTTAAAAGGTAAGACACCCTTGATCACTATAAGTAAAAACTAAGAGCTCTCATAAAATCATCCAAAGCAAATTTCGAGAGAAAAATAGCTAAAGACTCAAAAGACAATCATAAGGCCTTCTTTAGCTATGTTAGAAACCTGGGAGGAAACTCCCAGATATGCTCAGAGCTAGTTCAAAATGATGTGAAGATTACTGATCCTACAGACATTGCCAACATACTGGCTGACAGGTTCAGTGCAAACTTCTCTCCTCCCCAAAAGGAGAGATATCTATACCAAACGATTGCAGCCCCCAAACATCTCCAGCGCCCAAGTGAGAACTGCTCTCTCCAAAGCAAAAAACACAGCATCCATGGGACCTGATGGTGTCCCCGGCTGTGTGCTCCATGAAATCAATGAGGAATTAAACCCACAGCTAGGACAGCTGTTTAATCAAAGTCTTACTTCTGAATACGCACTCCAGGAGTGGCGCACTGCAACTGTGGTACCACTTCACAAAGGCGGTGCCTCCACCGACCCTGGAAATTACCGGCCCATTAGCTTGACAAGCCTTATCTGCAAAGCCATGGAGAGGATCATAATGGACCTCATAAATAAAGACATAGGGAATTTGCAGACTTTGGATCCAACCCAGTTTGGCTTTGTCAAAGGCAGATCATGCCTTTTAAACTTGGTTGACTTTTTGAAACAGTCACCAAAGCCATTGATGAGGGAAAGGCAGTCCATACAGCCTACCTCGATCTGGCTAAGGCCTTCGATACAATACCCCATTCGGGTATCATTGAAAAACTCATCAGCTTAAATGTCAACCCATACATCACAAGATGGGTTGCAAACTGGCTGAGTGACAGAACCCACAGGGTCAGAGCTGCTGGCGCCATGTCAGACTCAAAGCCTGTCACAAGTGGTGTCCCACAGGGCTCAGTCCTGGGCCCACTCTTGTTTGGCATCTACTTTTCCAAGTACAAGCAAACACAGGAGGGTTATGGCTGACAAAGTTTGCAGATGACTGCAAACTGGGCCATAGTAGAAAACACATCTGACACAGATATCCTTCAGAAGGGTCTCACAGAAACGGATAACTGGTGCCAGAGCCACAGCCTAAAGTTAAATGCCAAAAAATGCATAGTCATACCCTTCGGGAAAAACAAGGTTACCCCTAGCTACCAAATAGGTGGCAATCCACTGAGCACAGAAGAAGTTATCAGGGACCTGGGGACCCAGGTTGATAGTAGTCTGTCATTCGACACCCATGTAGCTAAAGTAGTTAGGAAGACCTTCTACATTGCCCACCTTATCATGAAGGGATTCTCATCTAGATCAAGGGAGGTCATAGTCTCCCTTTACTCATCACTCATCAGACCAATGATTGAGTACAATGCCCCATTCGGAATGTATCTGACCCGACACTTGCAGCAGCTGGAGAGGCCACAAAAGTTCCTCACCAAAAGGATAAAGGGTCTCAAAAATCTGTCCTATGCTGCCCGACTGAAAGAACTCCAGCTCTATACAGTCGCTTACCGCTTGCTCAGAGGTGACCTTTGCCTAACATACAAGGCCATGTCAAACCCAGATTTGATGAATATGCTTCACCTCAAAAAATCTAGATCCATCAGAGCCACAAGGGCGGGAGACTTAAACCTTGACACGGCTATTAATAGGACGTGCTGGAGGGATAGATTCATCACCCAAAGACTCCCTATGCTGTGGAACAAAATCCCGGTACATGTGAGGCAGAGCACCTCGCTGGCCTTGTTCAAGAGAAATCTTGACCAATGGATGGGAGATCGCAGATATACCCCAGGGATTACCTCAGTGTCACTGCTCGACAGAGGCACAGCAAAATAATGGGTATAGTTCCCCATACTAAAGGGGTGGCGTAAGCCACAAAACGATGGGCTAGGCTTGTAAATGCCCTCGGGCAGATAGCCTAGTATGAACCTATGAACCTATGAACCTATAAAACCTTGTGCTACAACTCCCCCATACGTTAAAAAAAAAATCATGAAAATAGTAATGAATTTCACAGGAAATTAACTTCTCATCCCTAAAAAAAACACATTACTCTAGTAGGGTTAGCTTTGGAAGTGTTGATAACATTTCATTGAAAGTGCTTACCATATGAGAAGATCAATGCTCCTACCCCTATATCCTTATACTATACATTGCATCCTCAGGCTTCTAGAAAAATGAGTTTGTATCTCTACTGCTGGTCATATATTTACTGGTTGAATATGTAGCATTGGTTCCAGCTGTCTTACTCTGGATCAGCAGATTCCAAGGCCAACATTCTTTGGTGGCTCTTTTGCTGAGTGAGGCCAGTAAAGCAGGGATTCATGGAAAGAAAAGCATCCAAAATAATCAACAAAGAAACACATGATTTATTTCATTCATTAATTTTTTTTATATTCTTTATCATGAAGTGTTTAAACAATTAGAAGTAACTGTCTTTTTCTGTTATAGACATGAAGACATATTGTGAAAGTATAATGTCAGTGGGTGGAAGAATGATGTTTCCAAATGAGTGCCATTTCTAAGTTTATTAAAGGAACAGCTGTCCAATTCACTAGTTGGTGTTGAGCACCAATTAAAAGCCCGTAGTTATGGCATTATATGGCAAGAAAAAACTGTGGTATTTTACATGTGAGATGTTCTGTCACTAATGTTTGCCAGTCAGTTCTAAGGCTGTGTTGTAGGTTCTGTTGTGTTATTCTGTATAGTTCCACATCTACAAGGAATAAGAACTTTAAATGTACTCTGTTCTGCAGTTCTCTAAATTGTTCTCTGCTTATATTACAAGAAGATTGCATTCTGTTACATACTTCTGTCTTTTTTTAAATAAATCACAAACAAAAACGACCAAAAGTAACCACAGTGTCAATTGTAACTAAAAAATAAAAAAATCAAAGCATACACTGTCAGCAGCAGGAATCACTTGCAGTCAGCCAACTCTTCCATACAAGCTGCTTTTATTCTTCTACATAAAAACCACACAGATTGAGCACTTTCATCCCCTGAAACTGGGGACTTCATCAGAATCTAATTGCACTTCGTAATGAATTAATTTAAATACTGTTTAAAATAAATGATGTCACCACCCTTCCCACTCATTTAAAGGAACCGCTACAATAATTCCTCCAAGTAAAATGTATTAACTATAAAAATTATGAACAAAAGACATAATTTCTAAAAGAACAAAAATTTCAAATTCTAAAACATTCATTAAATATAAACTTTGAAAATTTTCTAAGTATTAAAATTTAAAAACATTTTGAATATATATATGTATATATATATATATATATATATATATATATATATATATATATATATATATATATATATATAATTCTTTAACATACTCTTAAATGTACTATGAATACACAGTACCTATGAGGTAGCTTTCCTCACTAATATTAGTTTTAAGGATACCATCTCATTAAGAGCTAGTGCATATGTTGCAGCTAGTTTTATTTGCCACTTAGTCTCCCTTTCCTCTATATAATTCCTATAGTCACCCCCCTAGGGCTAGGTCTTACTTGCTCCACAATACCAAATAAAAACTGAACAAAATTTGCCCATACTAGAGTGTTTATATAGAGTATTATTTGTATTCCTTGTAGCAATCTAATACTGGTGCTCATATATCCTGTCCCTAAGATGCCTTTTCATCTTACCTGTATAGTAAGCTGGACAGGTTTTACAAACCATCAGGTAAATCACCCCTGATGTTTGATAATTTCCTTTTTCAAAAAACACTTTAGACTTCAAAGTGTTTTGAAAGGTCAATGTGGTCTTAACTTGAATATACTTGCATTGTGTACAAGCAAAACATCTTGTCTTACCAATTTTAATCTACTGCCTAACTTTTTTAGTAACTTCAAAAACCCCTTTAAGGGTAAGCCCTGATTTGTATGCAAAAGTGGGTTCCTTCAAAACAACTGAAAGTATTTTGGGATTGTTTTTAAGAATGGCCCAATTATTTTCAAAAATCTTTTTCACTTGTTTAACTTGTCCACTAAATGGGATAACCATAGCCCTATGAAACTGTTTCTCATCTTCCAAAGTTTCTTTTGCCTGTAATGCATTATGGTTTAAATTTAATACCCCACTCTTTTTTAACATATTCTAAATTTTTCTCCACTATGTTAGGCAGATACCCTCTTTCACAAAACAAATGTGCTACTTTGTGTAATTCTCTATCTACATCAGTTCATCAAAGGTCATACGAGCAACCCTAACTAGCTGACCTTTGACAATGTTATTCTTTTGGTGGTTGGGGTGATTGCTGGTATACTCTAGATAGGAATTACTAAATATAGATTTTCTATAAATATTGGATTTAAATCATTTACTACTTTTTTGTATATCTGTATCCAAGTAGTTAATACTTTTCAGACTACTTGTGTAGGTACATTTCAAAAAATTATACGAGTTATTCAAAAATTCTACAAATTCCTTCTTCGTTTCTTCCAACCCTGTCCACAAAATAAACACATCATCCGAAAAACACACATACATTTTGATGTACTTAAACCACTCACTAGGAAATATTTTAGTTTCTTCCCATTCTAACAGCACCAGATTAGCGTAAATGGGAGCACAGGATGCCCCCATTGCTATGCCCTTGTTTTGCTTAAAGTATTCTCTGTCATAATAAATATAATTATAATCCAACAGTAGTTCTATAAATTCTGAAATGAAACTTATTTTATCATCAGAAAAGATAGTGTGTCTTTTCATACTTTTTGCAAAAAACTCTATTCATTCACACCTTGGAATAGATGTATACAAATCCACTACATCCACCATAAGAAAAGAAATATTTTCTTCCGAGAGACTATTTTTAAGCCTACTAAGAAAATCCCAAGAGTCTTTCAAAAGGTGGTCAACCTTATTAGAAACATGCTTTAGCCACTTGTCTATTACCACCCCAAAAGGGTGGTGCGTGTGCACAATGCAAGCATATTCAAGTTAAGAACACAATGACCTTGCAAAACACTTTGCAGTCTAAAGTGTTTTTTGAAAAAGGAAATTGTCAAACATCAGGGGTGATTTACCTGGCAGTTTGTAAAACCTGTCGAGCGTACTATATACGTAAGATGGAAAGGCATCTTAGGGACAGGATATATGAGCACCTGTATCAGATTGCTACAAGGAAACAAACAATGCCCTATATAAACACTCTTTAGTATGTGCGAATTTTGTTCAGTTTTTATTTGGTATTGTGGAGCGAGTTAGACCAACACCTAGGAGGGGTGACTATAGGAATTATATAGAGGAAAGGGACAGTAAGTGGCAAATAAATCTAGCTGCAACATATGCACCAGGTCTTAATGAGATGGTATCCTTAAAACCAATATTAGTGAGGAAAGCTACCTCATAGGTACTGTGTATTCAAACAGGGAGGGGGTAACTTCATAGTACATTTAAGAGTATGTTAAAGAATTTATTTATTTTATTATTTTTATTTTACATTTGTTAACAGGGGAAGTCCGACTGGACACAGGTCCATTTTCATCAGAGGCCCAGGGAGAAAAGCTCCACATAACACTAAGGATGAATACATCCAAGAATACAAATAGGCATACATAAGCAAGCATTAACAATTTCTAGGCAGTTGCAATAGTAAATAATGCATGAAGAAAAGCTTGAGTTACTTTCATTTATTTATTTATTTTTTACTAGAAGGTTGCTCATTCTGTTCAGAACTTTGCATTAGTTAAACAGGTCTACTGGCTTTGTAAAGGACTTATCATTGGAATAGCTGGATCATGACGGATCGCTAGCAACAGTGCAGAGTATGGATTAACCTGGGGAGTAGCATGAGCAAAGCCGGTTATTTAAGTAATGGATTTTGAGGAGTTTTTTAAATTGGAGATGGGAGGTGATAGATGCTAACTGGATTGGGAGTGAGTTCCAGGTGATGATAATGGAGCAGGCAAAGAGAGATTTTCCAGCTTCATTTTTATGTTTGATGACATTGATGAGGTTTTGATTATTGGATTTTAAGGCTCTAGTGGTGGTATAATGAAGAATTAAGTGCTGAAGGGCTGTTTTTTTTCCTGGAAGGTAGTAGAGCTTGTGAGCTATTAAGAGTTGGTTGAGTAGGAATAGCTGAGATAGTTCAAGCCAATTTAGTTGCTTGAGGGCAAGGCAGTGATGGGATCTGTGAGTGGTATCTCTGGCGAACTTGGCAATCTTGTTGTAACAAGATTCCATTTTGTTTAGTTCGCTGTGGTGAAGGTTGGTAAAGATAGGGGAGGCATAAAGGAGAATAGATAGGAGGTGAGTCCTTGCAATAGTGGCTTTGGTATGTGTGGTAATGAACTGATTGTTCCTATAAAGGAGACCAAGTTTTTTGTTAACTTTCTTTATAGTTTGGGCTATGTGTATGTCGAATTTCAGATTACTGTCAATTTCAACACCCAAAGACATGCTGCAGGTGGATTGGACACTCCTAATTGGCCCTAGGTGTGAGTGCGTGAGTGTGTGTGTGTGTGTGTGTGTGTGTGTGTGTGTGTGTGTGTGTGTGTGTGTGTGTGTGTGTGTGTGTGTGTGTGTGTGTGTGTGCCTTCTGTGGAAGGCTGGGCGCCGGGCTGGCATCTCAACACTGTAAAGCTCCACTGCCGATCATGAGCAGACAGGTGATCCGCTGTGCTGACCCCTAACCGGGAAAAGCCGAAAGAAGAAGAAGAAGTCAATTTCAACACCTAGCAGTTTAGTGTGTATGGTTGGGTTGATCTTTATATTGTCTTTAGATGTAATGGTAAAGTCGTTGTTTAGAGGGTGAGATTTTCCAGGACTGAAGAGAATGAGTTTTGTCTTTTTGGGGTTAAGAATAAGTTTGATGTTAGTGAACCATGATTCTGCAAGGGTAAAGTTGTTTTGAGTTATGGTTTGAAGCTCCTTTAGGGTGCAGGCAGCAAATATAATGGTGGTGTCATCTGCATATTGCACTAATGAGGCTGAGGGTAAGGCTGATGCAGTCTGATTAGTAAAAAGTGAGAACAGCAAAGGACCGAGGATAGACCCTTGAGGGATGCCCATGGCTACTGGTAGTAGTGGGGACAGTTGGTCTTGCCATAGGACAGCTTGTTGATGGTCTGATAGATAGTTACTGAACCATAACATGGTGGAGGAGCTTATGTTAAGGGTAGATACAGTCTCCAAGAGTATAGTATGGTTAACCATATCAAAGGCTTTGGATAAATCTAAGAATATGGAGGATACAAATAGTCCTTTGTTTCTATGATGATTGATGGTGTTAGTGAAGCAGAGTGGTGCTGTGGTGGTGCTATGAGAAGATCTAAAGCCATGCTGAAATTCAGATAGTAGATCATTTTGTAGAAGGAACTGCATGAGCTAAGAATGAACAACTCTTTCCAATATTTTTGATAGAGGAGATAGAATAGTGATGGGATGATAGTTGGTTAGCTCAAGGGATTTACCTCCTTTGTGCAGTAGTATAATATGTGATATTTTTCATGAGTGAGGTACTTTACATTCTGATATTGACCTATTTATTAGGATGGACACTGGGTAGGCTATTGCTTCAAAAGTCATCTGAAGGAAGTCTGCTAGCAGATTATCAGCTGCTAGTGTGGTTGGTTTACGTTTTTGGAGGAGTTTAGCAATTGTTTTTGTAGAGACTGGGTATAGGGAAAAGCTGAAGGGGTAGTTTTGTGTGTTGGGATGGGTTGGGATGTCTATTGAACTGGGAGTACCAGTACTATTTTGGGTGTTGGCTAGGGCTTGGACTGTTTCTGTAAAAAAATATTAAATTGGGATGGAGTGTTTTCATGGTTGTTTGGTAGTGTAGGGGATGGAGTGGTGGATCTTCCTGGGTGCAGTAAAGTATTTATTGTGGCCCAAAATTTATGTGGGTTATGAGCATATTTTCTTGTATGGATTTGTAGTAATTAGATTTGTCAAGTTTGATTTGTGTTTTGGCTTTGTTCCGAAGTTCTTGATAGTGTTGTCTCAAAGTAGTGGTTTTGTTTTTGTGAAACTGTAGCCAGGCTTTGTCCCTTTCTTTCATTAATGTTTTGGTATCTTTAGTTAGCCATAGGGCATAGCTAGTTTTGATTCTAATGGTTCTAGAGGGTGCGTGATAGTTTAAAATGTTTAGGAAAGTAGAGTTGAAGTACTCCACAGCTTTGTCTAGAGTTAATTGTTTTAGGAGAGTCCAATTACAGCATTTTAGTGCATTGATTAATTCAGTAGCTCTAAAGGACTTTTTGTTATGTATTACTCTGAAGATGGGATGGTGAATATGGTGGGCTCGGTCCCTGATTAGGTAAATTGCTTGGTGGTTGCTCAGACTTTCAGGAAGACAGTCTGACTGCTGTGCAAGACTGGGGTCAGATAGCAAAATCCAGTCTAGGATGGACTGGCGTTTGGATGTTTTGTCAATTCTAGTGGGATCAGATATAATTTGGGTGAACCTGTGGAGGTTAATGTAGGTAATGGGGGTTTGACTGGTGCAGTCAGCCCAGTCAATATTAAAATCACCTAATAGTATGGTTTCTTGTGGGAGAGAGGGTGACATCCAGTTTAGTAGGCTTTCCAGTATAGTGGTGTTATTGCCTGGTGGGGTATAACCCCCTGCAATAATTATTTGTTTGTTGGAATTAAGCTTTAATTTTTGCAAGAATTAGTTCTACATCTTTGACATTTTTGGAATTACACTCGAATTGTTCAATTTTGAGGTGATCTTGGAATAGTATTGCTACACCCCCCCCCTTTTTCCCAGTTCTGTCACTACGTATAATATTATATTCAGGAGGTGTAATTTCATTGTGATGTTTTTTGGTTTAAGCCATGTTTCTGTTAGCACAGCGACTTCTGGTTTGTATAGAGCTGGCACAGAGTGGAGGTCATGGGTTTTAAGTATGCTTCTAGCATTTATGTTCAAAATGAGGAGAGAAGAGGAAGGTCTTAGGTAAAGAGGATTTGTCTGTTGTAAGTTTGAGTTAGCAGACATATTGGGCCCTGGATTGAGATGAATGTTCCCACAGCAAGTGAGTTTTTGGAGACGGTATAGGTAGAGTTTGGTTAGTTTGTGAAATATTTTAGCTTGTTTTAGGAAAAATTGAGGACTGATTCTGTAAGTTGGGTTATTATATAGGTAGGAATAAAATTGGGAGGAGGTGAGGTCACAAGGTGATATAGGGAAATTCCTTAGTTTTAAGGGAATGGTTAGGGGTTCTGTCTGCCATGGTGGGGGGTGGTGGTGATATATAGTTGTGAGTGGTAGGAGGAAAGGATGGACAGCAAGAGGAGAGAGAGGATAGTAAGTGGGTAAAGTATTAGTTTTGGTAGCAAGGTGTGATAGATGTGTGACATGTTTTTAGATGTGCTTAAGGAGATGGGTGTGTGTGGAAGAACTACTAATAATTTCAGAGGTTGGTTGTTGAATAACGGTGTGGTGTAAAGTAGTACTATGGAGATGATAGGTTAGTTTTAATTGGGTAATTGAGAGTGAGAAGTACTGGGGGTGTGGTCTATATAAATAAATGTAATTTATGTGGGAGTGGGTGGGAATGGGGGTAGGGTAGGGGAGCGAAGTGAGCGAGGTAAACAGAGTGGGAGTGCACCGTCCTGTAGGTGCAGCAGCAAAAAACAAGCAGTGAGTATTTCCCTAGCATCTATATGGGAGAAAATATGTGTTCAGTTCTAAATTCTACAGCATACAAATATCACTTTGTTTTACTCTTTATTTGTTATTTTATACAGATCTGTGAAGGGGGACTAGGCAGTCACTAAGCTGGGAGGGAGGCTAGGGAGGTAGGGAGATGAGTGGAGAGACTGTGATAGGGAGAGGGGAGGCTGTGGGTCAGGGGATGAGAAGAGAGGATTTAGTGCAGGAGATGTGGGGCCAGGGTAGGGCACAGATGATGGCAGTATGTACGGATGTGAGGGACTGTTCCAGTAGGAGGCAGGGGAGTAGGAGGAAAGGGCTAGCAGAGAGAGTGGCTGGGTGTAGGTTTAGGCAGGTGGGTGCACAATTTATTTTATTTTATTTATTTTACATTTGTTGACCGGGCTAGTCTAGCTGGATACATGTCCATTTTCAGTAGAGGCCCGGGGAGAAAAGCTCCATGTGCAATACAACAAGCAATATACAATGAACCAATATACAATAAGAACCAAAATTAAGTACAGACTTGAAAAAATATACAGAAGAACATTTGCAAAATACAGTCAAGAAAGAAGTACCAATAAGTTGTATACAAAGACAGTATAGATTAGAGCAGATTTGAAAAGAATAGGGGAAAAACAGTTTATGTTTTTTTTTTTTTTTTTTGAAATGTTAACTGCTATACTACCAATAAGCATGGCCAGAGCAGTAATGAATGATGAGATACAGGTGTATATAAGAAGAATTCAGTCAAAGATACATAATAAGCAGATCTCGTAGGGAAGGCTAGTTGAGGCAGGAGGTAATTAGTGAGAAGAAACAGCAGTTAGTCAGGGATAGAACAGGAACATAGCCAGTGTGTCATGAGATAAAGCTTGAGCTTCTTTTTGAAATGTGTATGAGAGGGGAGAGTTGTGAGTTCAGTGGGTAATAGATTCCATAGCTTACCAATGGTATTACAGAAGAGGGAGTCACCTGCTAAATTGTTGGATCTACAGATGTTAAACAGAAGTTGAGTCTGAAGACCACCCCCTCCCTCTAAGAGGGAGCTGACCAGGAGCAGTATTTTAAGGAGGCACAACAGTAGGTACAAAGCTATATATTACAAAGTAAGTAAAGAAGGACATGATTAGTTAGAACCCAGTGTAACATATGTTATTAATTGGTGGCACTGTTGCTGCAGGGGAATTCCACCGAGGAGCAGAACTCTTAGAGGGAGGGGGTGGTCTTCAGACTTGACTGGGGTTTAGCCAGAAAGTCCTTTTTTCTGTTTGGTGCCAAGGACCTGTAAAACAAAGAGA
Source organism: Protopterus annectens (assembly GCF_019279795.1). Classification (NCBI taxonomy): domain Eukaryota; kingdom Metazoa; phylum Chordata; order Ceratodontiformes; family Protopteridae; genus Protopterus; species Protopterus annectens. Next base: position 1,036,815,666 of record NC_056735.1, read on the forward strand.
AAGACAGAAAGAGGGTGAGGATGAGGTTAGCTGAAGTAAGGCCAAAGAGAGCAGAAAGAGAGGGACTTAGACAGGAGAGAGGAACCTATGAGTGGAAGGCAATAGAGACAGCAGGAGGTATACAATACAGGAATAAGATATTCTAAAGGCTCAGCCAAGTAGATACAAGTATAAGTAGGAGAAATTAGGGGGTTATGAGGGAAAAGATAGCTTAGAAAGGAATGGTTAAGGGACAGACAGAAGAGGAGAAGATAGCAAAGTATTAGAGACTAGGGATAGGATAGAGTGAAGAGCAACCAGAGCAGACTTTAAAACAATGCAGCTAACAATATCATTACTTATATTTTAACAATGGAGGGTTAAAGAGCACAAGATGTCATAGTATTACTATAATCTTTCAAGCTAACAACAGCTGGTTGTACCAGTTTGCCTCTGCTAGGCCCAGCTTATTGGATAAGAGACCTTCAAGCAGCTTTCCAAATAAGTAGTTTAAATGTGCAAACTAATAACATCAGGTTATACTATAGTTGACGCTGGGCACAGCTTAATAAGATAGTGGTCCTTGGCCTTTAATACTATTAGTAAAATAAGTGTGTAGAAGGTTTATGCCTATCAGGATGACCTAAATAATCAGGCAGCTTAGGTCCTATAGTAGAAACACCTAACACTTTACTCCATAGTGTTTAAGGACATGCTGGTAAACAGCTTACTAAAAGATAACTAGGATATCTCAGTGTAACAGATGATGTACACAAACATGCTACCTGGGTCTTTTAGTAATGTTGTGTGAGAATGTACTCCACTCTGTATATTAACTACAGTGTTTAGTGGTGTGCTAGCAACATCCTATTACAAATACAGACTAGGATACCACCAATTAACATTAGGTATCTATGTTGTCTAACAACGCTAAATATACTCAGGTAGATAGCTTAAGGCTGTGTGGTTTATGTCAGGACCAAGTAACACAATTCAGCAGTCAGGTTTGCTGGTTAGAGGTATACCATTTATAACTACTTTTTCAGGAACTTCATGCGAGTAGGAGTAGTCTCAAATGCAATGTTTTACAGTAAAATGGTAGGCACATAATTCCCATTTTTCTCAACAAAAGAAAACCAAGGACAGAGCATACAATGTTATATTACAAGGAAAACTGCAATAAAAATTCAAGGGCAAGGCTCACAATATTTACAATGCAAGGAGAACTGCTGAGTGAGTTAACGCAATCCACGTACAATAAAATGCAACTGCTTATCATCAATACGTTGTGAGATATACAGTTCTAGCATGAAAGATGCTATACCGGTCAGATAATGTACTTTAACAAATTAAACAATAGCTGTTGTGGTACATTTGTAGGTTAACGCAGTCTACAGATCCAACAACAATACATTAAAAACACTATATGCCTTCCCATTCAAGTAGAGAGCTTACCTGGTCAGCATGACACATTACTGGGTTTAGGGGGAGAGAGGAAGAAAGAAAATGGTGCCTAAGCCTAAGTGTGGCTTTTACCAGGCACAATGTATTCTGGGAGGGGGGATGACATAACAGCATCAGAGAAAAGAATAGTTGATTTAAGGCAGTGCCGGCAGATGGCATCGCACCGTCCTGTAGGTGCAGCAGCAAAAAACAATCGGTAAGTATTTCCCTAGCATCTATATGGGAGATTTTATATATATATATATATATATATATATATATATATATATATATATATGTATATATATATATATATATATATATATATATGGGTCTACCTGAGAAGACTGACAAGCAAAAACAATGACAATGAGGTGACCGACAATGGAAATACCCGAAAAGTTGAAATCCCGACGCCGAAAACACCGATGCAAAATGAGCGCGACTGTGTAAGTGTGCGATAGTGACAGACTTTAGGGTTAGGGTGCGGGTAAGGTAAGTGTGCGATAGTGATGGACTTTAGGGTAAGGGTGCGGGTAAGGTAAGTGTGCGATAGTGACAGACCTTAGGGTTAGGGTTTGGGTTAAGGTTAGTGCATAGATAGCTGTGTATGTAAGGTTTAGTGCAGATTTATCAGGTTTTCGGTGTGCTTGTGTTGTGTGTGTGTTTTTCGGAACAGCAAATTTGTTTTGTTAACTATCAGGATTGTGCTTTTTCAGGCATGTGAACTTTCGTGATTTTGCACTTTTGTTTTTATGGTGTCAGTGGCTTTATTGTCAGCCTTTTGAGCTTTCGGTGTTGTCAGGTAGACCCATATATATATATATATATATATATATATATATGTGTGTGTGTGTGTGTGTGTGTGTGTGTGTGTGTGTATTCAAAATGTTTTTGAATTTTAATACTTAGAAAGTTTTCACAGTTTATATTTAATGAATGTTTTGGAATTTGAAAAGTTTTTTTCTTTTAGAAATTATGTTTTTTGTTCATAATTTTTATAGTTAGTACATTTTACTTTCCAGGAATTATTGTAGTTGTCTCTTTAAATGAGCGGGAAGGGTGGTGACATCATTTATTTTAAACAGCATTAAAATTAATTCATTAAGGTAGTGCAATTAGATTCTGATAAAGTCCCCAGTTTCAGGGGATGAAAGTGTTCAATTTGTGTGTTTTTTATGTGGAAGAATAAAAACAGCTTGTACTGACGAGTTAGCTGACTGCAAGTGATTCCTGCTGCTGACAGTGTATGCTTTGGATTTTTTTCTTTTTTTTAAATAAACACCAATTATTTCAGAATAAAACGTCAAATACAGATGCAAATTATTTGCTTGAAGAACAAAATGATACAAAAGGTCACATGACCTAGGTTAACCAGTATGTTTGTGGCATCCTTGCCATGATGTTCATGTGTGCTGCAAATGTACAACATGGTCACAGCTAGGACCCCATACAAAGGCTGCACAGGAAGATGATATAGTTGGTAGGGTCCCAACTTTGGTTGTTTTATAAATCAGAAGAAAATATGATGATAGGAGACCCTAGAAAATGGAAGAGGAAGAAGAGGAAAGCACATAAGGACAATGGGAAGGAAAAAGTGGTATGAGGTGATGGAAGTGGGGTGATTTTTTATGATACAGGTGATCTTAATTTATTTTTAGAGAAGTGTAGGGGGGGAGGTATGAGGATGATGTGGATAGGAAGGAGGGTATTAAGATTCCAGCAGAGACATACACACAAAGACATAGCACAGACAGTGACTGACAAGGGAGATGCTGGTACAAAGAGGGTCACAAAGGAGATATGCATTCAGGCAGGTAGAAGGTAGGTAAATAGTGATGGTGATGGGACAGTTTAAATAACAAACAAGAGAGGGTGAGTGATACAGGAGGAGGTGAACTCCCTGATAGGGGGATGGGTCCAAGTGAGGACAAATAAATCTGTTAGGGGGAAAAATAATAAAAAATAAAAAAATGTACAATAAGCTGGCTGCATAAGTCTGCACACCCTTAAACTGAAGCACCTTTTGATTTAATTACAGAATTCAGTCTTCTTGAGTACACACCTGCCATCAATTAAAGAGACTCTGATTAACCCCAAATAAAGTTCAGCTGTCCTAGTAGGATTTTCCTAACATTTACTCGGTTGTCTGCTACAGCAAAAGCCATGGCTCGCAGAGATCTTACAAAGCATCAACGGGATCTCATTGCTGAAAGGTATCAGTCAGGAGAAGGGTACAAAAACATTTCCACGACATTGGATATACCATGGAACACAGTCAAGACAGTCATCAAAAAGTGGAAAAAAATATGGGACAACAGTGATGTTGCAAAGAACTGAACGTCCCTCCAAAATTGATGAAAAGACAAAATGAAAACTGGTCAGGGAGGCTGCCAAGAGGCCTACAGCAACACTGAAGGAGCTGCATGAATTTCTGGCAAGTACTGATTGTGTACTATATGTGACAACAATCTCCCATATTCTCCATATGTGCTATGGAGTAGGGTTGCAAGACGGAAGCATTTTCCTTACACAGAAAAACGTCCAGGCCTGGCTTGCAAAACAATACATCAAGTCTCCCAAAAACATGCGGGAAAATGTGTTATGGTGTGATGAGACCAAGGTTGAACTTTTTGGCCACAATTCCAAAAGGTACGTTTGGCACAAAAACAACACTTTGCATCACCAAAAGAGCACCATCCCCATGCTGAAGCATGGTGGTGGCATTATCAAGCTTTGGGGTTGCTTTTCTTCAGTTGGAACTGGGGCTTTAGTCAAGGTGGAGGGAATTATGAACAGTTCCAAATACCAGTCACTTTTGGCCCAAAACCTTCAGGCATCTGCTATAAGCTGAAGATGAAGAGGAATTTCACCTTTCAACATGGCAATGACCCCAAACATGCATCCAAATTAACAAAAGAATGGCTTTACCAGAAGAAAATTAAAGTTTTGGAATGGCCAAGTCAGAGCCCAGACCTAAATCCAATAGAAAATCTGTGGGGTGGCCTGAAGAGGGCTGTGCACAAGAGATGCCCTTGCAATCTGACAGATTTGGAGCACTTTAGCAAGGAACAGGGCAGCTGCTCATACTTGAACCTTAATATGAGTTCACTCAAGCAGCATCCAGACATTAAGTACAACTGCTCTCATCCTAGGTAAGGAAGTGCTTGCAGCTAGATATGTGAGGAAGGAGAGTGGGTAGGGGGATATTAGATTTAGGGAGGGGGAAAGGGATTTTAGGTTCAGTTAAGGTCTTAAAGGTTAAGGAGGGAGCTGGGAGTCCTACATTTAGTGAGCGATCAGGGCCTTCAGGTTTATGGACTGGGTGGGAGTTTGAAGAGTTAATATCTGCGTTCTGGTAGGAATAAACAGTCTGATTGAAGTCAGTCATTGGAAAGGAGGATTAGTTAAGGGAGCTGAAGTTAGTGGGAGTTAGAGGACTTATCATAACAGGCAAGCAGAAATGAGACTGTGTCAGAAGCAAATGCCATGTGATCACTTATAGTAGACTCTTTAGAATTGTATCTGTGGCATAGAAAAGAATGCATTTTAGATAATCCTGACTTTTTTTAGAAAGAAAATCTTTGGACATTGGATGGATGAACCACTCTGATTATACAGCTGGTGTGGTGTAATACTGATATTAATCTCTGGACATGCCAAATTATACAGAATTGTTGTAGTAATGATATATACAAGTTTAATTTAGAACATGTTAAGTCCATCTTCATATTTGTTTTCTTACTTTTATACAATGAAATTGTACTAAGGTGCATTTTGCTGTTTGACTGTTATTCTCACTTGTATTTTGTTCATAATAAAGTTAACCTACTCCTCATTAAGAAATGTAGTGGTGTTACTAATTTCTGCCTGGAAAGCAAAAAGGCTACAAAAAACAGTTTATTTTCTCATACAAATATTTCCGAGCTGCAGTATGATGTCTGATTGTCATCTGTGGGCTTTAGCCAATTTACTGTTGTAAAGGACAGCATCTCTGTTTATTGTTATTCCTCTGTAGTTCTACATTAATTGATTATTTGGATACCAGCTAGTTTAGGAATAAAGATGAAGAAACAGGCAGCCTTCATGACTTACTACAACTTTTTTTGAAAACACAAAACTGGAAAACACTTCAGGAAAAATAATGACACTATACTAAGGTTTGTTTTACAGCATGTCACTTTTTGTATCTTTTTAAATTAGCTTCAGTTTCTTAAAATGGCACTGCATAATTATCAGTAACATTTATTTACAACTGTATAGCTGTAATAGTGCTTGTTTTGCCTTCCTGGCTGTGCTTCATAGAAAAGTCTCATTGCTAATATAAAGCTATTTTAATTTGGATCACTTTGTCCAGAGAACAAGTAAGCATTCAAACAGATCTGGTTTATTTTGGAGGTCAATTCAGCTTACTTGTTCTTCTGCTAATTTATAAGTTTGTCTCCTATTGTTTTCTGACTGACAACTGATGCTGTTTTTATGAAGGATAGAGTCATACTAATTTCCTTGCCTTGAATTCATTAACTTCCTTGCTGTATTGTATGATGTCGCCTACAAGACTGATGCGTAATCCCTACTTCCCTAGCATATGGGAAACCAAAACTTCTGTGAGGCCCATAAGCAATTTTTGTCTACAGTTTTACTGCATCTTTCCCATGACATTATCAGAAAGAATAAAGTGCCATATTATTATTTTAATATCACCTACCCCCATGGGATGAAATGGAAACTTTGGCAATTATGGCATGGTGTTTTATACTATCTCCTGAGAATGAAGTTATAAACAGCTATGAAAATTGATAAGCTATGCTATTTTCCACCAGCTTGACAATAAGTACCTTTTAACCAGGTTACTCAGGTGAAAAATCCATACTATACACATTTATCTGCTTTAAGGTGGAAGTACGAAAATGAAGTACATGTAATGCTGAAAATTATGTTTCAAATTATATAGTGCAAAAGGATTAAGTATAAAACTGAATTCTCTGTTACAGCTATATGTTATCCTAAAATCTTAGAATGAAAAAGAAATTTGCAGAAAGCTGTTGAGAGTCAGCAATAGCAATATAAAACAAGCATTCATCATATCTGTGCATGATAACTTCCATACTGATGCAAGTGCAGTGAAAAAACTCTGTTAAAGGAAACCTGCTTCATTTATCATATTTCACAATTGTATGTACATATATATATATATATATATATATATATATATATATATATATATATATATATATATATGTGTGTGTGTGTGTGTGTGTGTGTGTGTGTGTGTGTGTATATATATATATATATATATATATATATATATATGTATACATGGATCCCTTTCAGAAGCTTGAAGTTTCAAAACTTCGAACTTCAAAAGGCCGAGACCATAAGTTTGAAGTTTTGAAACTTTGAATGTTTTGAATGGAGATTACCATACAGAGTGGAACTGGATATTTACCATTTTTCTCACTGTAGTGCAAGCTCAGAGTTGGTATACTTAATTAGCTGGTGGCGTGGGGGGGGGGGGTGAAGGGGGTCTTGACCCCAGCAAAGCTGTAAAAAATGTTTTTGTTTTTATTTTTTTTTATTAGGTTTCCAAAGTTTTAAGATTTTGTTCTTATGGTATTAGCCTTTTGAAGTTTTATATTTATATATATATATATATATATATATATATATATATATATATATATATATATATAGATATAGATATGTATGGGTCCATATCAGTTGAGTTTTCAGAAACTTGAAATTCATATTGTTGAAAGCAAATGATCTGTTTTTTGAAAACTCAAAGCTTTTGAATGGCGATTGCGGTACATTGCTGATTGGGAAATTTACCCTTTTCCTCAGTGTAGTACGAGATCAGAGTTATTATATGTAATTTGTAGGGGGTGTGGAGGGGCACAGCTTTTAGTGTTTTTTGTGTTTTGTTTTGATGTTCGAGTTTTCAAAAACTCTATAATATGGTCTCAACTGTATGAATTTCGAGTTTCTGATATAGACTCATATATATATATATATATATATATATATATATATATATATATATATATATATATATATATATATATAGGGGGCAAGCCCCCCCCCCCCCCTTAAATATTCCATTCCAACTCCGGATTGCACATCTACATCTATTTGCTCGAGAGAACCTCAGCACTGCAGAATAGGAGCACTGAAAGAGGGACAGGGACATAACCCAGAGGCTCCCTTCACTCTGGAATAAAATCCCAGTCCAGGTTAGGCAGAGACTCCTCATTGACTCTCTCATTGAGAGGAAAGAGGAATCTTGATGAGGTGGATGGGATAGTAGGTTTGGTATCACTGTACTTGTGTGTCACAGACAGACAGACAGTATACATACTTACTAACCAAAAAAGCAAATAAAAAAAAAAAAATAAAATGGGTGTGAAAACACATTTCTGCTAAAGCTTAAAGCCTGCCCTAGCCCTAGATAGCCTAAATAGAACCTATGAACATATGATATATATATATATATATATATATATATATATATATATATATATATATCTATCTGTGTGTGTGTGTGTGTGTGTGTGAGAATCTCAAAATTCTGAAAGAATGAATTTCATATGATCGAGGCCATATGATCGATATTTCGGAATATTGAAATTCCGAAACAAATCCAAAAAAAAAAAGAAAAAACCCCAAAAAAAACAACAATTTAAATGTTTCTGCAGGGGGGCAAGCCCCCCTGCACCCCCACCCTTGCTACTTAAATATTCCAACTCTGAGATTGCACTACAGCGAGGAAAAGGGAAATCTCCCATTCTGCGCTATATGGAGATCTCTGCCCACAATGTCGGGATTCTGTCAGTTTGATCATATGGTCTCAGCCATATGAAATTCGATCTTTCAGGATTTTGGCATTGTGAAGTATTCCTGTGTGTGTGTGTGTGTGTGTGTGTGTGTGTGTGTACATATATATATATATATATATATATATATATATATATATATATATATATATATATATATACACACACACACACACACACACACACACACACACACACACACACACACACATTCAGATATATACATGCATACAGCGTGAACTATGATGAATAAACTCTTAAGGGCATTTAAAAAAAATGACAGTATGGGTTGTTGGGACGACCAGACACAGCGGATACTATTAACAGTAAACCTTAAAGGCACTAAAAAAGATGCAAACCCTGCATCTTCCCACCAAGGATATTAGTCTTCTGTGCAACCTCTAGACACTAGCAATAAAATGGGAATAAAATCTAACTATAGAAAAAAAATTGAAGGACATAGGTGGAGGAAAAGTTGCTTTAAACCCTTTAAATTTGCCACAAGAAATAGCAGCATCAACCCACTCTGTTAAATGATAAATTAGTATAGCTAGTGTTTCTACCATATGATGAGAATCTCGGGCTTATGCAAAGCCTGCTACAGTTCAAGAGGCACAAGGGAGAGGGACAGGGCACATCTAAACATCCCACTTAACCTCATAGCACAAGAACTCTAGGCAAAGCCAGAATTAATGGTGGGACAAAGACACACAATCAAGGACATTTTTCATTATTACTTCTGTAATCATAGTCACTTAGAATAACAGCTTTTGCATTAACATGTAGGTACTGAAGGATGTGAAGTTTGAAACTCTAATGACTGGCATTAATGACTTAATCTAATTGTTTGTGATTTACAAGGGCTGTGAAAACACAACAGGAGATGCTGCGAATGTTCTGTCAACTCAGGGACTAGTAAGGTGTGTGTGTGTGTGTGTGTGTGTGTGTGTGTGTATGTGTGTTTACATATGTGTTTTATTGTGTGTATGTGTGTGTGGGAAGGTGAAGGAGGGGAGGTGCCTGTGGCAGCATTATGCATGTTCTGACAGAGTTGACTACTGCATGAAGCTATAGTTGGTTATTTTTAGATCATTATTCTACCCTAGTAAACAAATGTAAATAAATAAATAAGGTGCTGCTCTATGCTCGCACTAGTTATTGGTGATTCAGAGACATGCAAGTTAGCTCATAATGAGGAGTTTTTTCATAGCAAACACCTTAACCAGTAGGCCACCCTCCCAAACCTTTGAGTACTGTGTCTCTGAACTGCACAATACTGATCAAGGAAGCAATCCCTTTCTACCACAGCTTTTACTGTGAGTGGCGGAGCTGCTTTTGAATTCTTGTTTTTGTATCTTTGTTTTATGCCCTGCAATCTTAGTTTCTCATTTATTAATGCATCACTATCAAAACTGAAGTTAATGTTAAGGCTCAAACTAGCATTCCTCCCTTGCCCTCAATGTGAATATTGAAACAATTCTCTGTCTGTAGTTTTAACTATATTTTCCAATGGTGTTACCCGAAAGAAAGATAGAAAGAAACGTGTCAGGTTTTCATGGCATTATCGCTTAACTTTGTATTCCTATCCTCAAATCCGACTGACTTTATAGTTGTTTATGACTGGACTGTAACAGCATCTTCTAAAAGATATATGAATAATATATGGTAAGGGAATCCATTAAAATAGGACTTAGTTACATGTGGTCAGGTCTGGAAATGAGGGTGAAAGCTGAGGGATCAGACACTCATGCTAGGTGTGACTCAGTTCTTCTATCAGATACCTCACTAGTATATAATTTCTGTATTATACAGTATTTATTGTTTTAAATAAGAAATTTTATTTTGATATGCATATAAGAACTTTCTAAATGGGTCTGATAATTTGAGCAACATTTCGGAAGTTTGTTATTCAAGTCAATCTTTTTGTTTCATCCATGTCTGTTTAGTAGTTGACTTATATTTTTTCAGTGACACTGAACTTTCCTGATGAAATGTACTTTATCTTATGCTTGGCTGTTAATTTTAATGCTCTTCACTTGTTAGTTCACTGTAAATATGTTATACAATGTTTAGTGTGACGTCTATTTTTTCTCTCTGAAGACTGGAGCTGAGATTGTGAGGTATTTTGCACTGCTGATTCGTTTCTTTAGTATTTGCTACCACTTTCCCAGTATTTGAAAGCATTTCCCTATTTTCTTGACTGCATTTATTGAGGGTTCTTTTGTCAGTGTTTCAGTAGGTATATTATTGTGGAAAAATATCATCCCTGATAGAAGTCCTAATCCATGATTCTAAATGGGGGTTGGGTGTTCCAGAGTTCCTATTGTATAATACTAGTTATTGGTATTGACATGTAGTTAGTCTTAGGATAATTTTAGCAGTATGTTGGAGTGAAGCAGGGTTCCTATGAAACAGAAGCAATGGCTACAAGGCCAGAATAAGCTGGAGTAGCACTTGTGTGTTGACTAAAGCAGTGAGGTGAAATGCAAAGCCTTCTGTCTTGTGACAAGTATCAGTCAATTCTGAAGCATCACATGGTCCTTAGTATACAATCGTATCATGAGTAAAAGCTATACAGCAGTACAAATAAGGGAGATATGAAGGGATGATCTTCTGCAATCTTATTTTATTTTATTTATTTTATTTTACATTTGTTGACCGGGCTAGTCTAGCTGGATATATGTCCATTTTCAGTAGAGGCCCGGGGAGAAAAGCTCCACACATTTCAAATAAAGTTCACATCTACAGAAATACATATTTAGAATGCAAATACATTTTCTGTATAGAAAAGAGAAATAATATGAGGTTGCAAATTTATAAAGTACATATAAAGAAGGCTACACATATTTGACTAGACTTAGTATAATTAAATGAAGTTACATTTAATTGTTGATAAAGAATAATAGCTAAGAAAAGAAAATATCGTATAGCTGTAGATAAGAAAGGAAGATAAAGGAAAGCGAAATGGAGAAGCAGTTAAGTAATACATCTACAAGTAATATGTGACATTTTTTAGAGAATGAAGTAATAAGGAAGACTATGATAGAGAGGAAGCATAGTAGTAGTTAAGATGAAATAGTTTCAGAGATGAGAAGGTAGGTTGATTCAAGTAATAAGGGATAAGTTGGTCAGTCTGTGTTACTGTAGATTATGCATAAATATCAAGGTAAGATTAAGCTAAAGGTCAAACGATTATAGATGCACAATTTCCTCACAGAAGTTGCTCAGTAAGAATATGTAATTTATGAATGATGACAGCATGTAGTGACACAGTAGTACTTTAAAGATGACAGATATATTTACATTTCACTTTTGTGGTAAGGTGATATCCTAGCAGGTGCTTTTGGAAACTATAGGAGGGAGAGATGAGGAGCTGGGTGGTCTGTATGATATGCAGAAAATAATTACTGCATGTGATATCTATCATTCAGTTTCCCAGCATTTGTTGGAGTGAAACTGTCTAGTTACAGTATTAATGAATGTAGTTCTTGCACTACATCCTCTTACATTTTGAGAATGAGTGCATCATATTTCTAACAAACCTGGGTGATATGATGTAGAATTTTTTAACCACTTTTTTCAAACCATAACTTTCCTACAGTGCATGTAGGCTTCTGCCTGAGGCCAACTTTGCAAGAGCAGTCTTAATAATTCCTTAAATGATATGTGAGAGTGTGAGACATAAGGTAAAAGAGTTTTGTACTTATGTTATCGAGGGTAGAAGAGTGAAGATGATGTCAGTCACTAGGCCTCATGGCATGTACTCCATACCTAAAGACAGTCTCATAGAACTAATATTTTATGAATTGCATGAGTGATAATAATTCATTTAGCCTACCTCCTCTCATGATCTCTCCCATGTTAAGTCTGTACAGTACAATGATTACAACAACCTCTACACAGTATCATATTTTGTGAGGTTTCATAGTGTAGTGGTTATCACGTCTGCTTTACATGCAGAAGGTCCTGGGTTTAGTGGAAACATTGGGGGGACTGGTATAATGGTTAATGAGTTTACCTTACAGATACAATGTGCAGGGTTTGATTCTCACTTGAATAGACTTAAAATGACCAACAAAGTAAGCTAGCTTAGTACGTGCCTATGACCCTATGTAGGACACAGGACAGGTAAAGCAGAAGTAAAATAGTACAAACAATGACAAATTACTAGCTGCAAAATATATAATATCTTTTTACATAAACAGGATAATATCAGGCAGAAGCCATAGAGACTTTGTACGCATGTATGTACTGTATCTGTCTGTCGATCTGTTTAGCTATCTAGTTATCTAGCTGTCTAAATGCCTAATCTATTTATCTGTCATCTGTCTTTGTTTATTTAATAGGTGATGGGAGGGAAAAAGCCTTCACTGTGATATATGCAACTGGAATATTTAGAAAAGTCTGTGCATTTTCATGATAGTATTATGCACCTATGTAGAAATATAGCAACATAATTCTTAAAATGTAATTCCATTTGTTTAACCTGTTTTGCCACCTCTATTACGAAATTGTACAGCAAATGTGGGATATAACATAACTGAACATTTCTGAAATAAAATTTCTTGATGACTGCTGAAGCCTAAAAATGTCAAATGTACTTGTTCTTACATGACTGTTCTTTTTTCCCATCCTTACCATATTACATATTACTGAGAAGATGCAATCGGTGGAATGTTTATATAGTTATAGTATGATTCAGCATATATATATATATATATATATATATATATATATATATATATATATCGGTTTCTATTAGAAGACCGAAGACCCATTCTTTTAAATGCATCTTGGTCGAACTTAAAAGACTAAAATGGCAAAATATCGAAGCGGCTTTTAAGTGATTTCTTTCCCTGGGAAAGAATTAAACACGCTTGGCATTTACTGCATTTTGGCACTATAGTCTTGTCTCGAATTGGTATATTTAAGTAGGGGGGTGTGGGGGCAAAGCCCCCCACTTAATGTAATGTTTAAAGTGTTTTGTTTTTTATTTATTTTTTGTTGGAACAATGATTTTTTTCCCTTGGAAAAAAATCACTGTTCTGACAGTTTGACATTGTAAGCTTTCTCTTACATAGGGTCGATTAATCACCGTTCGCTTTTTTAAGCATTTGGTGATCTAATACAGACCCATATATATATATATATATATATATATATATATATATATATATATATATATATATATATATATATATATATATATATATATATATAATATGCACACCCATGCACTGCACCTTAGGTTAATCATATGTTTGGAATGAAACCAAGGTTTGTCAAATACACATTTTTTTACAAATCTTGATTTTGAGACTTGTCATTATGTATAAGTGTGGGTACTCTGCTCAGTGACCCCCTAATTATATAGGCTAAGCATTTTGTAATGACACTGGCAGAAAGCTGGGTGCTGGCAATCTGCCCAAATAGTTTTTAAAACTATCTTTTTTCAAGCAGGTAATTTTTGACAAATCATAATTGCAAATCATCTGATCCAGCAAAAAAAAAAAAAAAAAAAATCACTGAAGTACTAGATTTGCACAGGAAAGCTACTACACAATCATACATGAAATATACAAAAATTGAATAACCTTCCTCAGAAACAATTTCAATTCTAGCACCTGGTTGCTTATCTGATCCCATGACCACAGAGTGCATATAAAGCAATGCACCACAAAATATTCACATACAGAATTTTTCAGATATTGTAAAGACCCATATAATATATTTCTGTAAAGATGAAAATGACATATGGGTAATAGAAATATACAGGTACTACAGGTATCAACAGGTGATGATTATATATGGGTAACAGAATATTCATATGCCAAAGTACTAAAATTGACTCATGGCCTACAAAAGTATTTTTAATTTGCTCTTCAGATTGCATTTATATTGGTTTCTTTGACAATATGCCCTATACTGGTCCTGTTTTAAAAGAATGCAGGAACATAGCAAATAGTGGAGAAAAATAGGCCACCAAACTCTCAAAATATATAAATGTCGGTGTCCGCTGCAAAAGCAGGCACAAATCTGATCAGTTTCAGAGACAACTAAGAAAAATACCATATATGTGTCCTTTTCACATAACACAATAGACCTTCAAACTGATGTATAAAGAAGGCACGATCATACTTCTCAACTGACACTTGTTATGCAGAATATTGTTGATTTTGTCTCACATTTTTGGTTTGTTACTCACAAAACCTGTGGTATTCTGGCACATTGTTGAGGGTAACAGTAAGTTATTAGTGGCAGATTAGTTTCAGATATCCTTCAGGTAATACATGCTAATTCAAAACCTGTTATTCTAGTAGTTTTCTAGGAATGTTATTGCTATATTTAAAATCTGTCCTTAATTTTGGGTTTTTGTACCCTATTATTTTTTAAGTTTTGTCATGTATTCTTGAGCTAGGAAGTTAGGCAAAGAATAAATAGAACACATTTAGGAAATGATGCATCTATTGTCTGTAAAGATCATTCAACCCCTATGAAACAAGACAATGCCCCTGACAACTTTGGAATTCTGGATGCAAGTATTCAGCAATCTGATAATCCAGATTGTTTAGAAGGAAACAAAAAAAAAAAAGAAAGGAAGGAAGAAGTTCACAACAAATAACAAGGAAGAAAAAGAAACTGATTAATGTCTGTAAAGAGAATGCTTTGTTATGTAACAGACAGGTTACATAGAATGATAATATTTTTCTATCAGAAAACCTTCAGTCTACAGAAAAAGGCATAATTTTTTCAAAAGAGAAGGTAGAAAAAAGTGGCATGGGGCAGGTGAAAACGAAGGAATCAAACTTGAACATGGAAAGATTGAAGACCATTACTGTAAAAAAAGAAGAGAAAGACATATATTGACTACATGGCTCAAGTTGTGGATTTACAATGCCAGCTAGATGAGAATTTAATACACAATGAAAACAGTGGGATTAATAAGACTAATAGTGATGAAGCTAATTCTTTTGTAACAGCTGATAGAGCAGATATTGTATTAGAAGTTGAAGATTCTTCAGAGTCAGCAAAGATATTCGTGTAAATGGAGATTCAATTATTAGAGGAACTTATACTTATATCTGCAGAGATGATAATGAACATCAGATAGTGCAAATGTAGAACACAAGTGAACCAGAACAAAACGGCTACTTCAGTCACTATTTCCACAGAATCAAAATCAGTCCAGGATAAAGCAAACGTCTTCTTTATTCCATAAAACAGAGAACAACGAAATGAGCGCTTTCACGTATTTATAATACGCTTCATCAGATTTCAATGTACATTGAAGCAGCTCAGTTTAAATAGTACACTACATTCCTTTAGTTGATGCAATTAACTTGCTAATTGAAAACACCTATCTCTGTCAAGCAGCATAACTGTCTCTTAAAGTCACAATGAATCTATACTTAATCTAATATATCAGTTTGTCTCTATTCTACAATGTTATATATCAGATATGTATATATATAGATTACTTATATATATATAAAACAACATCGGTCATATCAAATTGAATAGAGTGCAATGAAGTAAAATGAATAAACATTAAAATAGAATAAAACAAAACCAAAAACGAAAAAGAAAAAGAAAAAGAATAAAATGTTCTGGTTCACTTGTGTTCTACATTTGCATTTTTTTGGTTCGTGACAAGTGTTCCAGGTCCAGGTGAACGGTTTTTCTGTTTTTTTGCAGATATTGTATTAGAAGTTGAAGATTCTTCAGAGTCAGCAAAGATATTCGTGTAAATGGAGATTCAATTATTAGAGGAACTTATACTTATATCTGCAGAGATGATAATGAACATCAGATAGTGTTATGCTTGCCAGGAGCAAAAATAGAAGATGTGAGACAAGCCTTGGAACTCCTTAATGTAAGAAAGTACAGATCCGTTTTTATTTATGTTGGTACAAATCATCTCATCTGCAAGGATTCTCTGACTGTTAGTAGGGAACTGACAGCCCTCTTAGTCAGTATAGCTTGTACTGATGTCAGGATGTATTTTTTACAAATAACGTATAGAAAGGGTAGTCAGATCACTGTGAATGAAAAGATATTTTTGGTAAATACCTACATAGAAAAAAATGTCCTCCTTTAAAAAAATGGAAATGTGTAGAGCATCCAAGCCTAATTTTGGGCACACATGTCTTCAGACAGGATGGCGTGCATTTGTCAAGATCAGGGAAGAGAATTTTTGGAGCAAATATTTTGCAATATTTCACAAACACTAGGCAGGATTTTTGCTTTGTCGAAACTTTAACAGTTCACAGATAGCTACATTTGATACATCTCTGATGGTTTTAATGCTAGGAGTATTAATAATAACGTTTTGTTTTTTTGGAAAATTTGCTACATTCCCACAAGATTGATGTTGTTATTGTTTGTGAAAACATGGTTAAAGAACAATGACTGGAAACCAGATCTGTCAGGGTAAAAATGTTTTTATTGTTAAGGACATTCTAATGAAAAATCAGATGGAGGTGTTATAATAGGGATTAAAGATAGTTATGAGACCTGTGATTATTACATGTTCAGTTATAACACCAATACTATAGACTTTTTAACTGTGATGATAAAGACAGCCCTGGAACATATAACAATTGTTGGAGTGTATAGACCACCAATGTCAAGTGCAGATGACCTAGAGAAATTCATACATTTCTTGCATAAAACACAGTATGGAATAATAATATTAGCTGGAGACTTAAATTTACCAGAAACAGACTGGAATAATATTGATTCAACAACATTAGTAAGGAAATTATTCACAATGTATATTCAGGATCAACAATTGCTTCAGATTGTTAAAAAACTACCAGGGCTGGAACATACCAGGCATTTATTTTATTAACTGGGAAAGTCCGACTTGGAACAAAGCCAATTTTCAGTGGATGCCCAGGGAGAAATGCTCCAGAAGCATGTACCCAGAGGAAACCCACACAAACACAGGGAGAACATGCAGACTCCACACAGAAGGCACCCCAGCCAAGAATCAAACTGGAGAACCTCTTGCTGTGAGGTGACAATGCTACCACTGCACCACTACACCATCTGATGGAAGAATGGAAACATTATTTGTGTTCCTGAAGACATCACTGTTACTTCAAGTCAAGTTTTACCACTGTTGATGTGCAGTGATCATGGGGTTATAAAGGTTAATTTGTTGCTAGATAATTCTGTCAAACTGAAATATAAACCGATGCACAGAAGGTTAATTACAAACTATATGGAAGCAAAACAGTCAGTATGTACAACTAACTGGAATGAGGTGTTCAGTGGAAAAACTGAAGATGTACTGTGGAAAGTTTTGAAGGAGATACTGAGTGCAAAAAAAAAAAAAAAAAGTTTAACATCAGGATCTAGGCATATAACATCAGGATGATATATTTCCATAAGAACAAGATATCTGATTAAGGTGAGAGACAAAAAAATACAAGAAATGGAAGAGAGGTCGAACTACAACTTTGAAAACTGAAATAAACAAGCTGGACAAACAGATTAAGCATATAGTGTAAGACAAGATGAAGAAAATTTATATAAAGATATTGAGCCTAATTGGGGAATGGCTGTGGTGGTGCAGAGTTTAGCATTGTCACCTTGCAGCAAGAGGTTCTCTGGTTCGATTCTTGGCTGGAGTGCCCTCTCTGCGGAGTCTGTATGTCCTCCCCATGGTCGAGTGAGTTTTAAAGACATGAAGGTAGGTGCGAATGTGCGTGTGCCTTCTGTGAAGGTTGGGCACCGGGCTGGCAACTCGACACAGTAAAAACTCCACTGCCAATCAATCTGCAGACTGGTAATCTGCTGTGGTAACCTCTAATGGGAGAAGCCGAAAGAGCATATTAGGAAAACTTTTTATAGATACATAAGATGTAGAAAGACTAAAAATATACAAATTGATAAACTGTGTACAGATTGTAAAATGTATTCACAGATACAACAGATTATAGATATATTTAAAAAATCTTATGCAAAACAGTTTGGCTCCACAAAAGGGGTGATAAGTTGTCGTAGTGACATCCAGGTAACCTCAGATACTGGAATCAAATTAGATTATATTGAAAAAGAACTGCACAAACTGGATCCAAACAATGCACAGGGAGGAGATGGAATTAGTAACAATGACCTGAGAACACTTCAGCAAGAACTTACGGTACCATTATATCTATTATTCACTAGGTCATATAAATATGGGGAGATTCCTCAAGATTGGAAACATATGCATATTAAACCTGTCTTTAATGGAAAGGGAAGTAGGACAAACCCAGAGTCATACAGACCTTTAAGTCTGCTTTCATGTTGTGAAAAAATAATGGAGAAGGTAATATTAGATAAGTTATTGTCAGAACTGGATAAGTTGGAACTTTAAACCATATGTCATCATGCATATGTTGAAAATAGATCTATTACCATCTATAACATGATGTTCTATAACAATATAATAACAGCTATGAATGAAAAATTGTGCTGCAATCTAATTTATAGAGATTTAACTTCGGCATTTGAAAGGATTATTCACAAAACACTGATCAATAAATTAGAACAACTAGGTATTGATGTACTGTTGATAAGATGGATAGCTGTATGGCTTACAAATAGGACATGGCAAGTAGCATACAGCAACTGGACAGGTGAAATCCTTGATTATAGTGAGGGTGCCCCACAGGGCTCTGTCCTAGGCACTTACTTGTTTAGATTGTATCTTTCAGACCTAACATTTTCATCTGAGGTGTTCTACAGTCTATATGCAGATGACCTGAAATTGGGTAAACTGATTACATGTGTAATAGATAAGGCATAGCTGAAAAATAACTTGACTAAATTGACCATTTGGGCACAGGAGAATAATATGCTGATAAATACATCAAAACTAAGCAGATGAGATTTGAGAGACATGACTTGAAATGTGAATATTTAATATAGAAACTGTAGACTCATTTAAGGACTTGGGTATATTGGTAAATCCAGCTATGAGTTTTTCTAATCATAACAAACAATTGGTTAATGATAGTTATAGAACTATAGGTTGTATAAAAAGATTTATAAAGTCTTGGAAATCAAGAATGATGTAGTCATTGCTTGTTAGTTACATTAGACTCAAACTTAAGTATGGAATAACAATATGGAAACCCTATAAGAAAACAAACATGAGTAAACTGGAAAGAGTACAGCAGAAATATACCAAAGGCATCCACAGATGTGAAAGTTTAAGTTATTATGAAATACTAAAATACCTGAACATGTACAGTTTCGCTTACAGATATCTAAAACGAGATCTTATTCAGGTATATAGGGCATTTAGAGACAACTATCTCTGGGAATGTTTGGGGTTATCAAAAAGTACTAGAGAATCATCAGACAACCTATGTAGAATATTCTATAGGAATGAGAAGTGTACTAGTTGGTTCTCTGACAGAGGAGCTGATGTAGGGAACAGACTACCAAATTACATTAAAGCAAGTACTGGTTCAGATATTTTTAAGAACAGCCTGGACACTTATTATGGGAACAAGTATTTTGGTATATTGACAAGATAGAAGGGCATTAATGCCCATACTTGAAATATGTGTATGTATCTATGTATGTACGTTCATAGGTTCATAGGTAGGTACTAGGCTATCTGCCCAAAGGCATTTATAAGCCTAGCCAGAATTTGTTGGCTTTTGCCGCCCCCTTAGATTAGTTCCCTGTTCCTCTGTCCAGCAGAGCCACTGAAGTGATCATTGGGGTAAACTTTCTGTTTCCCATCCACTTGTCAAGGTTTCTTTTGAAGAATGTTAGCGAGGAGCTCTGCCTAATGTAGAGTGGGATCTTGTTCCAAAGCATGGGAAGTCTCTGGGACAGGAATCTATCCCTCCAGCATGTCCTATTTATTGTTGTGGTGAGGTTTAGATCCCTAGACCATGTGGCTCGAGTGGATAAGGTTTTCTTTAGGTGGAGCATATCCATCAATTCTGGGTTGGACATGGCCTTGTATGTCAGGCAGAGATCACCTCTGAGTAGGCGGTATGCAACCGAGTACAGCTGGAGTTTCTTCAGTCGAGCTGCATAGGGCATCTGTTTGAGGCCAGTCAGGGCTTGCCTTTGGTCAACTGGTGCCATAGGCAAAATGTCTCCACAATGCCCTCCCAACACCACCTGGTGCCCCCATCCTAGTCTACCTACACCATCCAGATTACTGGAAAAGCACCCCTGCTACAGCGGCACCCTAGGCAGCTGCCTAGTTGGCCTATGCCTAAGGCCGGCTTTGAGGCCAGTGATCCTCTTGGTGAGGTACTTCTGTGGTCTTTCCAGCTGTTGCAAGTGTCTTGTAAGATACATCCCAAATGGGGCATTGTACTCTATGATGGGTCTGATAAGTGATGACTAGAGGGGCACAATGACCTCTTTTGATCTGGATGTGAACCCTTTTGTGATTAGGTGGGCCACGTAGAAAGATTTTCTAACCACTTTGGCAATGTGATTATCAAAGGTGAGATTACTATATACTTGGGTCCCCAGATCCCTTATTACGTCTTCCATATTTAGGGGACTACCACCTATGTGGTAGTTTGTAGGTACTTTGTTTTTTCCAAAGGGGATGACTATGCACTTTTTGGCATTTAGCTTGAGGCCATGATTTTGAAACCAGGTATCCATCTCAGTGAGACCCTTTTGGAGGATGTCTGTGTCAGCTGGAGAGTCAGTTATAGCCCCTAGTTTGCAGTCGTCTGCAAACTTGGTCAGCCATAGTCCCCCTGTGCTTGCCTGTACCTCTGAGAAGTATATGCCGAACAGGAGGGGTCCTAGGACTGAGCCCTGGGGAAAACCACTTGTAACCGGTTTAGAGTCAGACCTAACTCCTGCAACTCTCACCATATGGGTTCTGTCTGTGAGCCAGTTGGCAACCCATCTTGTGGCATAGGGGGTTTATGTTCAGGCTGGTGAGCTTGTCTATAATACCAGAATGGGGAATGGTTGTCGAAGGCCTTAGCGAGGTCTAGGTAGGCTGTGTGTACCACCTTTCCCTCATCTATAGCCTTGGTAACTGTCTCAAAGAAGTCCACCAGGTTTAGGAGGCATGATCTGCCCTTAACAAAGCCGAACTGGGTAGGGTCCAGTGTTTGGAGGTTCCCAATGTCTCTGTTAATGAGTTCCATGATGATGTGCTCCATAGCCTTGCAGACCAAGCTAGTCAGGCTTATAGGGCGATAGTTCCCAGGGTCTGTTGTGGCTCCACCTTTGTGGAGTGGAATAATAGTTGCTGTGCGCCAATCTATGGGTACGTAGCATGTGGAGAGGCTGAGTTTGAACAGTGTGTTTAGGTGAGGGGTTAGTTCATCTTTGAGCTTGTGTAGGACTCAGCCTGGGACACCGTCTGGTCCCATTGATGCTGTGTTTTTGGCTTTGGAGAGGGCTGTTTTAACCTGAATGTCTGTAATTTCAGGGACTCTACATTCTTCTGGTATGGTTATGGGCCCTTTTGGGGGTGAGATGGGGGTGAAGTTTGCACTGAACCTGTCTGCCAGGATGCTGGCGATATCGGTCAGTTCAATGTATTTTGTGCCATTCTGCACTAACTTCGAGCAGATCTGAGCATTGCCACTTAGATTCTTGACATAGCTAAAAATGCCTTGTGGTTATCTTTGGAGTCCTTGGCAATTTTTCTTTCAAAGCTCTCCTTGGATGATATTTATGAGGGATCATAGTTTCTTGCTGATACTGATCAGGGATTTCTTCCCTTCAGAGGATTTTACTCTTTTCTGTACTAGTTTCATCCTTCTATTGTATAGCTTGTTTATGGCAGGAGTCCACCAGACTGGATTCCTTTTCTTGGAGGACTGAGTCTTGGTTTTGCTTGGGATGGCACGATTTATGCATTCTTGTAGGTACCCGTAGAATGCATTAATAAAGGATTTTGCAGTTTGGACAGCGTTATCCTTTAGCATGGGGGCTTTGAAACTTTCCACCTCGGTCTTAAGTAATGTCAAGTTTGCTTTTGAAAAGTTTTTCACGGTGGTTTTCTTGTCCGGGGGTGGGGGCGGAATGTGGATATCCAAAGTGATTTGTTTATGGTCAGATCTAACCAGCAAGGGGTTGACCTCTGGTGTGGAACACCAGTCACCCATGTTGGTGATGACCAGGTCCAGTATGTTGTCACCTCTGGTGGAAGTGTTGACCTGTTGAACCAGGGCGTTTGAGTTTATAAATTCTAGGAAATGTTGGGCAAGGGAATTAGTACTTGAGTAGTTCTCCCAGTTAATGTTTGGGTAATTGAAATCACCCAATATTAGGGTGTTTGGTAGGACCATTATGTTTCCCAGTGTTTCCTGAAATGCAAAATGAGAGCCCTGGGACATGGTGGGTGACCTGTAGCATCTCAAAAAACAAGGAATAGTGTTGGAGTGGTAAAACGCCACCAATAAAATAAAAAATACCATTCTTGTAGCCAATAATCCTGCGACCAAGGTATGGAATCCAACGTTTAATGTGTAGAAACACACAGTACAAAAAGTCACAAAGGCACAAAGGCACAGTAAAAAACAGTCAAGATAAAAACTGTCAAGCACTTTCGTCATAAGACTTCATCAGAACAATGAGAAATGTAATTCAACACTTATATACTTACACTAATCCCCATTAATTGCAGTAAACAAGTTCTTAAAGTGATACCTGTTTAACATAAAACCTGTAATTAACATACTAGCAGTCCAAAGTTTCTAATACTTGCAAAGCCAGTTGATAAACAAAACATTTATCCCAATAATTTGTACTGCAAACAAACAAACAAGATATTTAAAAAAAATTGTTAAAAGCTAAAACCAGAAAAAAATGAAAGTCTGGATGCCCTATATTTTAATTCAGGTCTTATATTAATGTGATCATTAATTCCTGGGGCTACAGTGGCATTCAATCTAAACTGCCATCTTGTTTCAGCTCTAAGCAGTTTGTTAGTCCAGTCACCCCCCCCCCCCCCCAATATCTTTGCTGACTACCTCTAAGATACCAAAAAGAAAGGAGTGATCAGGATTCATTTTAACATGTTTAAATAATGCATTGTTTTCATCTTTCTTTGTGATACTGTATAAATGCTCATAAATTCTCCTGTTCAACTTCCTTTCGGTCTTCCCTACGTATAAATAGCCATAAACTTGACATATAGCAAGGTACACCGAACCAGTTGTTAAACATGTACCTGCCCCAAATTTAACTTCAATGTTGTAGGGTCCCAAGTGGACTGTAGGGGTACCTATTATATATTTACAGTAATCACAAGCCCCACATTTTGTTCTCCCTTTTGTGTTTCCTTTTTTGACTGAAACGTGGTTTTCCAATAAACTTTTTAGGTTTTTATTAATCCTGTATGTAAAAATAGGTTCCCTACCTATAACAGTCAAAAGTTCCTGGTTCCCTTTGAACATGGCCCAATTATTTTTAATAATATTTTTGATTCCAATCGAGGTTTCCCCATGCGTTAACACCATGGAGTGTGAAAAGTCCCTGCCATACCCTTGGACTTGGTCAACAATAACCTCAGTAACACCAAGTAATGGTTTGAATCTTAAACCCCATTCACTAATAACTTGGTCACTGATACTGTTTACATATTCCAATGGGTATCCCCTAGCTCCAAACATATTAACCGAACATTCAATTTCAGATTTTGCCAGGCTAAGATAAGAGCACATTCTAATGGCTCGGACCATCTGACCCTTTACAATATTTCTTTTCACAAAAAGAGGTTGACTGCTTGTGAACTCTAAATAGTCGTTTGAAAACGTCGGTTTTCTATACACACAAGATTAAAAACAATTAGAACTAACATCTTTGCTCAATTTGACGTCCAAATAGTTAATGTGAGAATTCCCACTGTAACCAGTAAATCTGAAATATTCACAAATCCCATTCAGGAAATCTAAGAATTTTGTATGTATCTCACCTCCCTTCCATAGTATAAAAAGGTTGTCCAAAAACCTAAGGTATATTAACCAAGATTCTTTATAGGGGGTATCCAAAACATAAATTGTTTCCCAACGGTACATAACAAGGTTGGCAAAAAGTGGCGCACAGCTGCTACCCATCGCCACGCCTTTGACCTGTCGGAAAAATTCCCCACCAAAACTAAAAAAGTTGTTTTTTAAAATCACCTCCATGAGTTCCATAATAAAATTAACCATGGTATTGCTCAGGTTGTTTTTTTCAACCAAAACTTTGTGAAAAAGTTTAAGTCCCTTGTCGTGTGGAATTGATATGGATAGGTCGACCACATCAATAGTGGAAAAGCTAACATTCTCGTTATAATATTCTTTCTTAATCCTCCTCAAAAAGTCCCAAGAATAAATTAGTATATGGTCAGTAGGGACTAAAGCTTTTCTAACTGTTCGGTTGACAAACACCCCGAAGGGGTATGTTATACTATTCTGACAAGAGATAATTAGCTGGTATGGGGGTTCCAAGATATCATTATGGGTCTTCGGAATCCCAAAGGCTATGGAATTGTAGGGTGGTCAATGTTCAAGAAATTAAAGATTTCTTCGTTGATGGCCCCTTGAAACAGGGAATCCTCTAATAACAATTTGATTTTCCTTTGTGAGATGTTAATTTCATTTCTAGAAACACACTCATACTTGGTTTCATCCTGTAACATACAAAAAATCCTATTGTTATAGTTTTCAGTATTAACTATGACCATACCCCCACCTTTATCCGGTTTCATAAACCTTAAATTATAATCACTTCTTATCTCATCCAGTAATTGTTTCTCAGTCTTGGTTATGTTAAATGATTTTAGTTTATGTTCTTGTAGGGTCTGGAAAATCTCCTGTGAACAAACCTTTTCAAATGTATTAAGGAGGGGATGTAGTAGTGGGTTGTAACAACTCCTCTTCCTAATGTTTAATTTACCCCTTTGACCATCCCCAGGGTGACCTTTGTACAGAAACTTTAAGTTCATCTTTCTTACAAAAAATTTTAACTCAGTTAGGGTATTACTCACATTCTCCTTGGTGGAGGGTACAAATTTTATACCCTTCATCAGTAAATGGAATAGGTCTTTACTTATCTCAATTCCTGCGTAATTGAAGATGTTAAACTCCTTATATGTGTATAACAATCCATCATGTTTAACAGTAATTTCCTTGTTGGTCCCTAGCCTTAAGTCACTGAGGTTACCTAAGACTGGTGGTAACTGTTCTTCCTCCAAGTAGGTTGGTTCAAGTAGGTTGGTTCCTGTAGCTGTTCCTCATTCGCCTCCCGTTGGTCCTAAAAAAGCATTATTGTCACTCCTGTAGTTGTTTTTATTTTGTAGTCTTTCCGACCTCTCGGGGGGGTACTCTGACTCATAAGTGTTTTCACTGACACCCTGTCTGGCACCAGGTACTGACCTATTATTAACACCCTCCTTATTCTGATAACTATTGTTAGCTTCTTCACCTTCAGTATATGCTTTTGGGATCAAAAAAGGGCAACCAGAGTGTGACGAACCTTTACAGATGTTTGATAGGCACGGAATTGAGTTAATGGACTTTATTTTAAAAATTAACAACAAAAGGAATGACGAGTTATTGAAAGAGATTGATGTACATAACAACTGTATTTTGAATGATGCTAGTTTTGTTAAATATACCCATAGATACAACTGTATTTTTGACAAGGTTGAAAATGATGTAGGGGCAAATATTGAAAGAAAGAAAAGGAAATTGTTGAGGGACGAGTACGAGTACAAAAACAATTTAGCATACCCACCCCCAAAAGCATATACTTTATACATATAGAGGATGTTAGCTTTTCCACTATTGATGTGGTCGACCTATTCACATCAATTCCACATGACAAGGGACTTGAACTTTTTCACAAAGTTTTGGTTGAAAAAAACAACCTGAGCAATACCATTGTTAATTTTATTATGGAACTCATAGAGGTGATTTTAAAAAACAACTTTTTTAGTTTTGGTGGGGAGTTTTTCCAACAGGTCAAAGGCATGGCGATGGGTAGCAGCTGTGGGCCACTTTTTGCCAACCTTGTTATGTACCGTTGGGAAACAATTTATGTTTTGGATACCCCCTATAAAGAATCTTGGTTAATATACCTTAGGTTTTTGGACAACCTTTTTATACTATGGAAGGGAGGTGAGATACATACAAAATTCTTAGATTTCCTGAATGGGATTTGTGAATATTTCAAATTTACTGGTAACAGTGGGAATTCTCACATTAACTATTTGGATGTCAAATTGAGCAAAGATGTTAGTTCTAATTGTTTTCAATCTTGTGTGTATAGAAAACCGTCATTTTCAAACGACTATTTAGAGTTCACAAGCAGTCACCCTCTTTTTGTGAAAAGAAATATTGTAAAGGATCAGATGGTCTGAGCCGTTAGAATGTCTTCTAATCTTGGCCTGGCAAAATCTGAAATTGAAAGTTTGGTTAATATGTTTGGAGCTAGGGGATACCCATTGGAATTTGTAAACAGTATCAGTGACCAAGTGATTAGTGAATGGGCTTTAAGATTCAAACCATTACTTGGTATTGCTGAGGTTAATGTTGACCAAGTCCAAGGGTATGGCAGGGACTTTTCACACTCCATGGTGTTAATGCATGGGGAAACTTCAATTGGAGTCAAAAATATTATTAAAAATAATTGGGCCATGTTCAAAGGGAACTAGGAACTTTTGACTGTTATAGGTAGGGAACCTATTTTTACATACAGGATTAACAGAAACCTAAAATGTTTATTGGAAAACCATGTTTCAGTCAAAAAAGGAAACACGAAAGGGACAACAAAATGTGGGGCTTGTGATTACTGTAAATATATAGTAGGTACCCATATGGTCCACTTGGGACCCTACAACAATGAAGTTAAATTTGGGGCAGGCACATGTTTAACAACTGGTTCGGTGTACCTTGCTATATGTCAGGTTTGTGGCTATTTCTACGTAGGGAAGACCGAAAGGAAGTTGAACAGGAGAATTTATGAGCATTTATACAGTATCGCAAAGAAAGATGAAAACAATGCATTATTTAAACATGTTAAAATGAATCCTGATCACTCCTTTCTTTTTGGTATCTTAGAGGTAGTCAGCAAAGATATTAGGGGGGGTGACTGGACTAACAAACTGCTTAGAGCTGAAACGAGATGGCAGTTTAGATTGAATGCCACTGTAGCCCCAGGAATTAATGATCACATTAGTATAAGACCTCAATTAAAATATAGGTCATCCAGACTTTAATTTTTTCTGGTTTTGGCTTTTAACAATTTTTTAACAACATTTTTTTAAATATCTTGTTTGTTTGCATTGGGATAAATGTTTTGTTTATCAACTGGCTTTGCAAGTATTAGAAACTTTGGACTGCTAGTATGTTAGTTACAGGTTTTATGTTAAACAGGCATTATCACTTTAAGAACTTGTTTACTGCAATTAATGGGGATTAGTGTAAGTATATAAGTGTTGAATTCCATTTCTCATTGTTCTGATGAAGTCTTATGACGAAAGCTCTTGACCATTTTTATCTTGAGTGTTTTTTACTGTGCCTTTGTGACTTTTTGTACTGTGTGTTTCTACACATTAAACGTTGGATTCCATACCTTGGTCGTAGGATTATTGGCTACAAGAATGGTATTTTTTATTTTATTGGTGACCTGTAGCAAGCTACAATTTGAATTGCAGTTTTGCATTTTGTTAGTTGCATTTGGATGATCTCTGAAGCATCCTGCTGTGCTACTAACCTGAATGTGTGGGTATCCTTGATGAATATGGATATGCCCCTGCCTTTTGTATTTCGGTTTGGGTTCTGTGGCCAAAATGTATGGTATGAGTTGTAGCCTAGTAATGCTGGGGTGCTCTCTGGAGCCTTAAACCAGGTTTCTGTTACTGCACATATATCAATTTTCTTCATACTGGGGAGTGCCTCGAGTGCGTGCATTTTGAGGTTTAGACTTCTGGCACAGAGTAGCATTACCCTCGGTTTTTTGTTACTTGTGCTATTTACGGTGGTGGGTTTGTCTTTTGAGCCTTGCCTCAAAAAGGCACTATGGGGGGTGGCAAGAGCCTTGGCCAGTATTCGAAAGCCTAAGGGTGACAGGTGCAAGCTGTCTCTAGCGAAGCAGCGTGGCTTGTCGAGCATGTCATCCCAGGCAGACAGACACTGGATCCCCTTTGAATGACACCAGAAACTTAGCCAATTGTTGAAATCGAGAATTTTTTCTTTATACCATGGTATCATTCATGGTGAGGGCAGGATGTTACTCAGTGTCAGGGCTACGTGATCAGAGAGCTCTTCCATGTCTCTTTTCATGTAGTCCAGGGAGGTACGGCTTAGGTCATTCAAACCAACATGGACAATGACAGAATCATATTTGTACTTGTTCTGGAGTGACCTGACTGCTTGTGTTATGTGGCAGATCCTGGCACCCAACAGACAGCTAACAGTAACCTTCCCCTTATTCAGCCTAGTGAGTGGGACATCAGTGTGCCGGAATATAGAGTCACCTATTACTAGTATGTTGGGTATGTTATTTTGCCTTAAGGGCTGTGATTGCATGGCACACTGGTTTTGTGAAGTATGTGTTTCATGGTTTGTGTTGGGGGGGTGGTGGTTGCTTGGATGTTTGCTTTGGAGGTCTCTGTTGGTTTTGCAGATTTTTATTTAGAGCCTCTGAGTATGTTTTCATGCATTTATGTGTGTTTTTTGCCGGTACTGGTTTAATGGGTCTATGTGAGACTGGTGTTGTGATGCAAGTATTTCCCTTCTCCTCTTGACTGTCTGATCCAGTCTTGGGTTGAGAGAGCTTAGCCTCCAGTTTAGCTGTATAATTGCATCTCTCGCATGTATTAGTGTTTGGTGGTAGGAGGAGGGGGTTGTCTGTGTCCATGAGGCAGTTGTAACATTGTCTCAAAATGCCCAGATTCACCAGTAGGACTGGAGAGTCCACCTGAAAGTGCCCTTTGGATATGCTTGGATAGGTACAGTGAACTGTTTTACTGAATGGCTGGTAAGGTCGAATAGAGAGCCTTGTTCTTCTGTACAGTACAGGAGGGTCTAGTGCTAGGGTTTATAAGTGCTTGCTATAAGTTTTGAGCAAGTGCTGGGCTGAGAAATGAATGGCTTGATTGCTTAAGTTGAAAGGTTGTCTAGTTCCAAGGGAAAAATTGAAGAGGAGACTTTGTGGAGCCGGCAATACATTTACCTTAGCTTGTATTCATTGTATGTATTCATTTTGACATAGCTGTAAGTGTTGGGTATTTTATTAATGTCTCAGACTAATAACAATCACATAAAGCAGGAAGACCTCAGTCAAAGTTTACCTTACTGATAAAACTGCATAGTGACATGGATGCTTTCCTAAAACCATCTAGAATTGTACCTGGACTGCATAACATGGCAATAAACTCCAAAGTCTTATATCCTATGAAAGGATAAAACACCAGTTTAGACATACACTCCGAATGCATGCACACTTCATCAACTGTGAACATCTCTTAAATAAACAAATGAAATTGTCCCATGCAACCTTGGAAATTTGTTGGAAAAAAACTTTCTTAAATTTCCATATTGCTGGACTGTAAAACTGACTTCCATTTTTTACTCATAGCTGTAGCATGAACTCCAATATAATTGAATCTTACATATAAAGACATTTTCTCATTACCCTCAAAGGCTGAATGATCCTTGAGTTAGTATATATATGGTTGTAGGTGCAAAATAACTTATTTCTTATTTCTGGGAAAGTTTATGATTTGGGCCTTCAACTTTTCATTTTGTATTTTGGAGCAGAGTGAGGTAATACTTCATCAGTTACAATGAGTCTTTCAAGTGCAGCATCAGAACCAGTCTGTGATGCGAAAGGACTTTTCTGTCTGAGCAAGTTAAGTAAGTAAAATTAGTTATTGTAATTGTTTAAACATCATATAAGTTGGGGAGTAATATAAACTCTATTTTTGGAGGAAAAAAAATATATATGTAAAATGCAGACGTCATTTAATACTGGGTTCTGAGTGACATGATTCAATATGCCAAGATGAAAGACAGAGCAGCAGGTATTTTTCTTTATCTTTCTTTAGTGAAAATGAACGTCGTGAATAAGCACATCTCTAATAAAATTCAACTGTCCTTATGTTGTAACTAAGGGCTAGAACGTTACAAGTTACAACTCCTAGTATAACCATAAGTTTGTTAAGAATGGACAGGGTCTGTATGAGGCTGTGGAGAGCATG
Organism: Protopterus annectens; assembly: GCF_019279795.1. NCBI lineage: Eukaryota > Metazoa > Chordata > Ceratodontiformes > Protopteridae > Protopterus > Protopterus annectens. Next base: position 1,036,846,110 of record NC_056735.1, read on the forward strand.
GAAAAGGTGACATAAAATTTATCAGACAGAGGAAAAAAATGGTCACAAGCTGATACTGCCTCAGATTGCTTACAAATTGTTGACATTTTGAATTAGGTAAATAATATTTACAATTTAAAATGGGGTGTTTGTTGAATTCTTTTTAGATGTTATTTTAACAGGTATATTTTTTGTTGTATTACGTTTTGATATCAGCCTGCATATGAACAATTCCTTTTCCTTTGGCTCCTAAAAAGAAAATGGATAAATAATATATGTGGGGTATTCTTTTTTGATATGCAAAATAGCAAGTGCTGTAGAGAAAGGGGCATATTTCATGACTCAAAGTTCTGCAGTTTGTACTCTGGTCATACATGTAACAAGGACCCCCACTCCCAATATTTTCCATATATATATATATATATATATATATATATATATATATATATGTGTGTGTGTGTGTGTGTGTGTGTGTGTGTGTATGTGTGTGTGCATGTGTGTGTCTCTCTCTCTCTCTCTCTATATATATATATATATATATGTGTGTGTGTGTGTGTGTGTGTGTGTGTGTGTGTGTGTGTATACTCACAAGCTATCCAATGGGGGGACTTTAAATAACTGAAATATTTTCCTGTGTGGTGGATGATATGATATTTTGAGTCATTGAGTCACATTTGTTGCCATAGTTCGAGAGATCCCAAAGGAAACCACCTCAGCTGTAACAGATCAGGAAATTAGATGAGCTTTCAGTAACATTCATTATGTTATGTTATAATGTATTTAAATTCCTACAGCCTATAGCAGCTATGCATTGTCTGGTTTTCATTTCACAGGCATATCACAGTGGCACAGGAACATGTGTCACGTTTTCAAAGACAAACCTCAAAAGTTCTTCCACTCAGCACTAATTTACTAAACAAATGAGACAAAAGAACTATTTGTGGACAGTGGAAGCATTTGCATTCCCTGATAACATAATAATGTTAATTAGCAGGATATATGTAGGACTGGAGGCAAAATATAAGTGGGAAGGTTCCTCGTTGATAAGTTGTGTCTGAACTGAGGAACTAGGAAGGAGTGCCTCTTTCCCCTTTGTTATTTGCATTATATTTAGAGCCATTGACAAAGATAATAAGGAACTCAGAAAGTCAAGAATATAATCGTCATGGTAATCATCAAAAGTTGGTTTATTTGCATACAATATTATTTTGTACCTCATAAAACCAGAAAAGAACATCTCAGTGCTGTGGAACATTCTGAGACAGTTTCAAATCTTTTAAGGATATAAAATTAATGAAGTTAAAACAAATGCTATAGCTGTAAACTATGTACCACCACTCGAATTGGTTCAGCATTACCCATATTTATGGCAACATGATAAAATGAAGCATTTAGGAGTATGGGTTAAAATGGATTCTGTTATGGCAGCCAAGGATATGTGGGGAGATAATAGTCAAAAGATAATACAAAAACTGAGTAACTGGAAGCCTTTATTTAATTGTTTATGGATACCAGCACTGTAAATGTTTTTAGTCCCTTCAGTTTTATATACAGGTCAGGCATACTTTTATCAACCAGAGGAGAAGTTGTGGATAGTAATTTACAGAGATTTGAAAGATTTTATCTGGGAGGGAAAGAGGGCAAGGGTCAATTTAGATATGTTGATCCTTTCAATAGAACAAGGCAATTTAGGATTACCTTTCTTGAAGGGATATTTTATAGCTACACAGTTAAGGCTGATATAACAGAAGCAGAAAGGTACTCAAAGTGGAAATAGATGATGATGAAGCAGGGAGAATTCAAGAAATAAGGAGAGGGTGTTTTTGGATGCAGATCCTTAAGGAGATTAACAACAGGCATACAGAATATTATATTTATAAAGTAGCAGAAGGTATTCTTAGGACTAAGCCAAAACAAGAATGCCAAAAGGAGATTCTGCTGATTGGGATGACTGCAATTAGGGCAGAGAAAAGGCAAGATATGGCTGGAATTTACTGGAGAAAACTGGCAAAGCAACCAAGGTACTGGGAGCATAAACTTATAGAGGGAAAGGGAAGAGGCCAAGAAGAAAACTGGACTGTGGGCTAGAGACTGCTTTCCCTATCAAGGATTGACATCAGAGTATAAGCAAAGAGAAAGGGATAGGGAAATCTTAAGTGAAAGACCTGCTCTGGTAGAGTATTTAGTTGAATCTGGAACAGAAACTGCTGTTAAAAAAGGGATAATTAGTAGGGCAACTAAAATATTGCACAATAATTCTAGGAATCAATCAGAAAAGGTTAGAAAAGATTGGGAAGAAAGACTGAATAAGCAGTTCACAAGGATACATTGAGAGGACATATGTATGTCTCCCAAATATGCAACAAAATCTAGAAGATTTAGGATTTTGCTTGGAAGTGTTTGCATAGGTGTTTTTATACCCCAAGCAGACTCCAAAGAATTTTTCTTCATGTAGACAGCAAATGTTAGAGGTGTGATGGGGTAGAAAGAGGTACCTGGGGAAGATATATTTTGGGAGCATAATAATTTGGCAGTCTTTAAAAATTCCCTACAGATTACTCAGCCAGAAATTTTGGCTGAGCAAATGGGTGTAATTAAGGAAATTATTTTTTAAATGTGGATACAGGATCTGAATTGCCTAGACATAGTAAGCCTTGTTAAGTTTAATTCTGGTGGCTGCCAGAAAAGTATTTACTAGAAAATGGAAATCAAAGTCTAATCCAGCTGTATTAGAAGAAGTGAATATTGTAATAGAGGTAAATGAACTGAACGCGAGATCTTTAGAAAAGGGTAGGAGCAAATTGCATAGAGGAAATGGACATTATGGGTATAATACCTGTAGAATATTGTTTTGGAGGAAGAGTGAGGTTTAAGGGAAGGCAGGAACTGAGAAATCTATGTAATGCTGAAATAATGATAATTGTACAGAAGGATATGTGATGTATAATGTTTGTAACTGTGCATATATTGCTGAATTAATGATAATTGTATAGAAGAATATATGTGATGTATAATGTTTGTAACTGTGCATATATTAATGTGGTTTATTTTATTTTATTTAAATATATGTTTGCCTATGTCTTACGTGATAATTCAATAAGGGTATTAAAAGTTCTGGTACCCTTGATATGTGTAAGCAAGGTCTTGGGAGGTGAAGCATTTACAAGCAGGAGCCTAGGAGATGAACCATTTACAGACTGTCTGTGTCCATTAGAGACATAGATGCCAAACCAAGGATAAATTTCTTGTTCCCCATCCAAATGTTGGGTTAGGGAGGAACTGTGCTTCACATGGATGGAGAGCCTGTTCCTGAGAAGGGGTAATCTGTGGGATACATACCTGTCTCTCCACCAGGTAATTCTGGTGCTGTTTGTTTTTGGATATGCAGGAGATCCATCAGAATGAATTCTGACAATACCTTGTATGCCATATGTAGATCTCCCCTCAACAAATAGAATACAGGGATAGGGCCTTGAGGCAGTCTTCATAGGACATGTTACTTATGCTCTGTATTCTTTTAGTGATGAACCTCTGTGGACATTCCAGTTGTTGGAGATGCCTAGTTAGGTACATACCAAAGGGGGCATTGTACTCAATGATAGGTCTGATGAATGTGGAATACATTGGAACAATGACTTCCTTGAACCTAGATGCCATACCTTCATTTATAAGTAGCACAACGTAGAATGATTTCCTCACTACTGTAGACAAATGATGGTCTAGGGCTAGTTTATTGTCTATGTGTGTCCCTAGGTCCCTGGCTACTGGATCAGCTCTTAGGTCTGTGTTGTTGATTTGATAATTACCAGGGATGGATGGCTTCCTGAAGGATACTATTATGCATTTCTTGGCATTTAGTTTTAGTCCATGGCCCTGGCACCAGTTGTTTGTCTATGTCAGCCCTTCCTGGAGAAAATTTGTGTTGGTGGAAGAGTCAGTGACAGCTCCTAATTTGCAATCATCTGCAAATTTAGTCAGCCAGAGGCCATTGACATTGGCCTAAACTTCTGAGAAACAATCCCCAAAAAGACCGGTCCCAGAACTAACCCCTGAGGGACTCCACTTGTGACTGGCCTTTTTGTAGAGGTGGATTCCCCAATAATAATTCCTGGGTTCTGGCTGTGAGCCAATTGGCTATCCACTGGGTGACATAAGGTTTGTACCTAACCTCTTAAGTTTGTCAACAATGCCTAAGTTGGTGATTGTGTAACATGCTTTGGTCAGGTCAAGGTAGGCAGTGTGAACCATTTTGCCCTCATTCATTGCTTTGGTGACCTTCTCAAAGAAGTCCACCAGGTTGAGTAGGCATGTCCTGTCCTTCACAAAACCAAACTAGGTTGGGTCCAGTGTCTGGAAGATTCCTATGTCATTACTGTTCATTTCTATGATAATTCTTTCCATAGCTTTGCATATGAGACTAGTGAGACTTGTGGGTCTGTAGTTTCCATGGTCTGTAGATGGCCCAATTTTGTGCAGAGGGATGACTGTTGTTGTTCTTCATTCATGAGGCAAGAAGCCTGTTTGGAGGCTACAGTAAAATAGCAATTACAGAGGCCTGATAGGTCATGTTTTATGCTATTTAGAAGGTATTCTGGGATATTGTTTGGACCCATTGATGCAGTGTTCTTGGCCTTAGAGAGAGCATTAAGGACATGTTTATTTATTATTATTTCCAGTTTGATTACCGGGGAAGTCCACTGGGTCTAGAAGACCCATTTTCAGTGGAGGCCCGGGGAGAAAAGCTCCAGGATAAAGTAATGCAAAAAAGAAAGAATATACAAAAACAAGCAAATACAAATAAATTAGTAATATACAAGAAACATTGTATAGTAACAGGTTACAATTATGTACATTCAGTGTCATGCATATTCAGCAGGAATCAAATTGTATAGGTTACAACTTATGTGCATTCAGTGTTAGGCATATTCAGCAGGAATCAATGTGAATTGTTATTAATGAATTTTACAATAAGTTTTCATTTGAGCAAGCCACTTGTGTTATGGTTGGGGAAACACCTTAACATACGTGCATATTAGTAATAGTGATAACACTTTACTTGTGCCCATGTAAAATAAGAAGCTATTTACAACATTTACAAAGTTGAAATAGTGTGCTGTTCAGCTCTAAGAGATCAGAGCTTAGATTGACTCATGGGTGAAGTAAGAAACCTGGGAGAAAAAAACCTCTTGGGGGCATGTTCTAAGAATTAGGTCGGGTGAAAGCAGGTGCATTTCCATTTGGTGGACAGGTGTTTGAAGAGTAGAGATTTGAAGTTTTCTGAGTTAGTTATAGCTCATAGCATGGCAGGGAGAGAATTCCATTTCTTGCCTAGTGAGAAAGATAAGAGAAGTTGGCCGGCAGGACGTTTGTGGATAGAGATTAAGCTTTGGTGTTCAGATCTGAGTGTTCTGTTGGGGGTGTAAGGGGGGAGGATATTGGTTAGGGCTGGACATTTAGTTGGGTGAAATATAAGTCTGTGAGCAGTGGTGAGTTGGAGGTAATCCAGGTAGTTTGTGAGTTCTAGCCAGTTCAATGATTGTAGGGTAAGGCAGTGATGGGTGGAATTTTTAGATTTGGTAGCAAATTTGGAGAACTTATTGTAGCAGTTTTCTAGTTTGGAAGTGAGGGAGGAGGATAGGTTAGTTAGGAGAGGGGCTGCATATAATAAGGATGGAAGAAGATAAGTGGTGGCCAGAGTATGCCTAGTGGAGTTGGATAGAAAGAGATTGTTTCTGTACAGCATACCTAGCTTTTGGTGTGTTTTCTTAATATTTTGCTGAATGTGGATATCGAACTTGAGGTGTTCATCAATAGCGATACCAAGGAGTTTAGCAGAAGGGACCACTTCTATGGGTGAGTTGGACTGAGTAAGGACTTTGAAAGCATTTTTTGTCATAGGAGAATGTCTTTGAAGGTGGGAATAGTAGGATTTTTGATTTATTTGCATTGAGGGAAAGGGGGTTTTGTTGCATCCAATTTTCAGTGGTTGTAAAAGCAATTTGGGTTTTGGTCAGCAGTTCAGAGGCGTTTAAAGCAGAGCAGGCCAAAGTTGAATCATCTGTGTATTGAATGATTTTAGAATCAGGAAAGGCAGTGTGAAAGTTGTTAATGAAAATGTTAAATAGCATAGGCCCAAGTATAGATCCCTGTGGTATGCCAGTATGGGTAGGCAGGAAGGTAGAGGTGGAGTTCTTCCATTTAGCTGTCTGTGATCATTCTGACAGATAGCTACAAAACCAAGATATAGTATTTGGAGAGAGATAAAGGTTTGAGAGATAATGGAGAAGGTGATTGTGGGAAACAGTATCGAAGGCTTTGGAAAGATCAAGTAAAACAGTAGAAACTAGGTGACCAGAATCACGGGCTTGGTTAACAGTATCAAGGAAAGAGAGTAGAGCAGTTATAGTACTATGTCCTGGGCGGAAGCCATGCTGGGTAGGTGTCAGGAGATGGTTGTGGGTCAGGAAGAGCATCAGTTGGGAGTGGATGCATTTTTCCAGGATTTTGGAAATTGGTGAGAAGAGAGCAATAGGACGGAAGTTAGAGATGCTGGTGTTTTTGCCTCCTTTGTGAAGAGGAAGAATGTATGCTGAGCGCCAGAGTTTAAGGATATAAGATTCCATTATGGATCTGTTAATTAGGATGCTGATTGGGAGAGCAATGCCATCAGCTGCACATTTTAGGAAGGAAGAGTGGATATTGTCTGGAGCATTGGTGCAGGGTTTGAGTTTGGACAGAAGTCTTTATAAAGTTTGTGGAGATAGGTTTGAGCTTGAACATAAGGGGAGGGTTGTTGGGGGAATTAGATGGAGAGAAATGAGATATTGGGGGGTTATTGTTGGGGAAGGTTTTGGTCAAGTCAGAAATAGTTTCTGTGAAGAATATGTTGAATTATGATGCTAGTTCAAGATTGGATTTGCTTGGGTCTGGACAAGGGTTATTTCTGGAGCCTGGATTGAGAAGAGTGTTTATAGATTTCCAAAGCTGTTTTGGGTTTTTGTTGTTGTTTGATTGGAGGCTAATATAATAGGATTTTTTGTCCTTAGTGATTAGCTGTTTAACAAGGTTGCGGAGCTGCTTGTGTTGGAGGAAGGTATTGGGCAATTTATTGTTCTGGTAAAGCTTCCATAATTTGTCTCTTTGGAGCATGATTTGTTTTGTATCTTTGGATAGCCATGAAGTTGTGTTAGTTCTTATCCTTTTGTTTCTTAGAGGGGCTAGGGAGTTTAGAGTGTCTAAGAAAATCGAGTTAAAGTAGGCTATAGCATTGTTGAGGAAGGGTGTATAGTTTTTTCCAGTTCATTTGTTTGAGAATATTTGAGAAGGCTGTGGGGTTGAAGTGACTAAGGTTGCAAGTAAGGATGTATTGGTGTTGGTGTGGTGTGGAGCTGGTGGAACGATGGATGAAAGCTAAGAGGGGGTCACTAATGGTGGCAGGAATAGTGCCAGAGCTGGTTATTTTGTTTGGATAGGAGACTAGAATCCAATCAATAGTGGATCCAGGGGTATTTGTTTTATTGGGTCTGGTGATGGATAGGATAGTCTGAGTAAAGTTATAGAGGTTTATGGAAAGAGAAGAAGTATTTAATTTGTTCCAGTCTATATTAACATCCCCAAGAATATAAGTTTCATAGTTAATTTTAGTGGAAGCCCATAGGAGAATATCCTCGAGGACAGGAATATTGTTACCAGGGGAAATATATAGCGCAATGATGCAGATATTCTTGTGTTTATTTAGTTTTAGAAGTCCAGCTGTAAGTTCAGTGTTTTTGAATTGTGGAATTGGAATTTGGAGGGGGATTATGGTTAGAAGGTTGGAGTAAATTAAGGCAGTGCTGCCACCTTTTCTGTTTAGTCGGTCATTTCTAAGGGTGTGAAATCCTGGGGGTAGAATTTCAGAGTCGGGGATATAGGGTTTGAGCCATGTTTTGGAGATGGCTAAGATGTCTGTTTGGTTATGGCTTAGCCAAGCATGAAATTGGTGTAATTTATTGTTAAGGCTCTGGGCATTTATAGTAAACATTTTAAGAGTATTGTGAGGGGAGGAGGGAGATAAGGGGATGGTATTCTTAACCAGGGGACTAGGACCACGGTTAGGATTGATATCTCCAGCTAAGATTAGGTTATTGCAGGTAATAACATTTGGCCATTTAGGTTTGCTGAGTAAGAGGTAAGGTAGATCTAGGCTTAGTTTTGGTGTCAGTAACTTAGCTGAGGTGGATAAGATTTTTGGTTGAAAAAGGAGCAGTGGGTTAGGCTGAATGACAGAGGGGGAGATAGAGTGGAAGTGTGAGTAAGGTTGTGGGTGAGGTTGGGTAAGTATGCTAGTTATTGTTGGAGTAAATATAGGACAGGAATTGGAAGAGTATGAGCTGTCATAGCATAATGGAACTAGGAAGAGAAGGAGGAAACAAGAGGCCTGGATTGTGTGGATAAGTAAGGAGAGCATGGCTATGCAAAGGGAAAATGGTAGGTATAAATTAGGAGGAGAGAATGATAGCTATAAGGAGGAGTAGGGTTTAGGGAAAGATAAGAGAAGGTTAGGTGAGCTCTGGTTGCTAGTGAGGTAGAGAGAATGATGTGTTTAAGTGGGGTGATTGTAAGTAGGTGTGGTGATGAGGGAAGAGTTCCTAATGGGTAATTAAGTTGGGTGGATGTACTGAGGCAAGAATAACTGTAGAAACACTGGGTGTTGGTGGGAACTGGGGGTAGGGTAGGGGAGCAGAATGAGCCTGCAGATCGAACTGAGCGGGAAACGCCAAAGGAGAAAGTAGCAGAGCAGAAGCCAGTGAAAAAAAACTATCAATGGAGCAGGGAGTAAGCTCAGAAGTGAAGAGGTACTATGGGTATGGGGCAGGTTTGAAACCTGTAAAGGAAACTATAGCAGGGGGGGTTATTTAATTAGGAGGGAAAAAATGGATGCAGAGATAGGGTTACGTAACAGTAGCAAAAGCCTGGAAGGAAAAAGGAGGTGATGTACTGCCACCTAGTGACTTAAGTGAGAAATATCAGGGCTTGAGTTAGAGGGATACAGGTATTTAGAGTCTAGGGTAGGCTGCTAGCAAGCACTCGGGAAAAAACAATAAATGCACATTTAGTTATATGCAGCACTATAGAGTACATACACATTTCAGATAGGACTTGGGTGCACTAGTAGTACCAGCAGGCAACTTGAAAGTGTCCCTTAGAGGTTCATTCAGAGGCAGGAAAACTGGTATCAGATGTACCCTAGTGATAGCAGGGGGAGTTATATTTCATGGTATTTCCTGAGGCATGGCTGGGGGGGAGGGGTAAAGTTGGAGCTGAATTTGTTGGCCAGTAGGTTTGCTATAACTTCAGGCTCAGTATAGGTAGCTCCATTTACAATATACTCTGCACACAATTGTGTATTGCCTTTGAGGTTGTGGACATAGGTAAAGACTGTCTTGTTGTTGTCCTCAGCCTGGGAGCCAAATTTGCCTCAAACTTGGCTTTGTCTTTATTTGTCCTCTGAGTTGTTTGCTTAATTTGCTGAGAGTGCTTTTATCTTACTTGGTGCTACACCTCCTAAATTTTGCCATGATTTTTTCCTTCTGTTATACTGTCTATTGATGTTGTCATTCCACCAGAGAGGCTTGTTTTTTGAGTTAGTTCTGTACTACTTCCTGGTGGGTGCAGCTGCCTCCATGCAGATATTAACATGCTTATATTGAGTTTCCAGAGGCCTGATAGGTCATGTTTTACACTATTTAGAAGGCATTCTGGGATATTGTTTGGGTGCCTTGATGCAGTGTTCTTGACCTTAGAAAAAACATTAAGGACCTGTTCCCTAGTGATAGCAGGGGGACTTATATTTGATGTTTTTTCCTGAGGCCAGTTTGAAGGGGGGTAAAGTTGGAGCTTAATTTGTCAGCCAGTAGCTTTGCTATATCTTCTGGCTCAGTATAGGTGGCTCACTTTACAATGTGCTCTGCACACAATTGTTGTATTGCCTTTGAGGTTGCAGACATAGCCAAAGAATGCTTTGTGGTTGTCCTTGGCCTGGGAGGGCAAATTTACCTCAAATGTGGCTTTGCTAGACTTTATTTGTTCTCTGAGTTGTTTGCTTAGTTTGATGTGAGTAGTTTTATCCTACTCGGTGCTACATCTCCTAAGTTTTGCCATGATTTTCTTACTTCTGTTATACTGCCTATTGATGTTGTTATTCTACCAGAGAGGCTTGTTTTTTGAGTTAGTTATGTACTACTTCCTGGTGGATACAGCTGCCTCTATGCATCTATTAACATGCTTATATTGCGTTTCTGTGAACAGTTGTGTGCAGGCAGCAATGTTCTTTGGGTTTATAGGGGCTTGAAATTTTCACAGGTTTTCACTTAATGGTAGGAAGTTAGCCTTGGGGTAGTTCCTGAATATTCCAGGGTTAGCTGGCATTCCAGGTTTTATTTTTACTTCAGAGAAGACCATTTTGTAGTCTGACCTTACCAGAGAAGACATTATACTAGTGGGTGTGCAGCACTCTCCCATTTTAGTGAGGACCAAATCCAGTATCGTTGCACACCTTGTTGCTGTGTTGACAGTCTGGTACAGGCAGTTTGTGTTTACAAAATCCAGGAATCTCTGTACCTGTATGTTTGGTGTTACATATGATTCCCAGTTAATAGTGGGATAATTAATGTCGCCCATATATATGGTAATTGGTTGGATAGTAAGTATTTCCAATAAGTCTGAATACATTGTATGAGTTTCCTGGTTCATAGAGGGGGACCTAAAGCTTGCAAGGAAGTAGTATTGGATTTTGCCTAGGGTGAGCTGAACATGGAAAAGTTCAAGTGCATTGTCCTGTTTGATGACCCTTGAGGTATATTTATTTCTGATGTAAATTGAGACACCTCCACCTTTAGTCCTTCTTTGTGTAGTGGCTCGTCTAAATGTGAGGAAGGCAATATAACCTTGCACTGTCGGTGAGCACACACACCCTCGTCAACACACATCCTGCATAATATATGTAGCACTTTGGAGGGAAGAGACACCAGGGAGATGAGTCATGCTAATCTACCTGTGTAAGAGACAAGGTGTAGGATGGGACAGACAACATAATGCTATCCAGCTGAGGTGTGACTCTTTACAAAAAATCACTGTGTTTTAATTAAAATGTGAACTGAGCAATACTGAGAGGGCAGAGTACTATACCGGGATTGCTTTAAACCATGTCTCAGTGACCAGACAGATGTAAGCATTCTCTAGGGTGAAGAGAGCTTCTAGGGAGTGGAGTTTTTTGTTTAGACTCTTAGCATTGAGTAGGTAACAGCTTTAGATTTTCTTGGTTTTGATTTGCTATGTTAGAAGTACTTTCAGTTTGGCATTGGCTAAAAAAGGCACTATGCGGGAGGCCAATGTTTTAGCTAATATTCAAAAGCCTAGATGGGAGAGATGCAGATCATCCCTGGCAAAGCAGTGTGGTCTGTTGGCCATCTCCTTCCTTGCTGACATATATTGCACCCCCTTAGAATGACACCAGAAACTAAGTCAATTATTAAAGTCAGTCGTCTTTTGTTCATAGTGTGGCATTATCCTCGGAGAAGGTAAAATGTTGCTCAATGCTAGGCTCATACCAGCCTGGGACACATATTCTGAGAGCTCCTTGATGTCTCTCTTTATATAGTCTAGGGAGGTACATTTGAGGTCATTTATACCCACATGGACTATGATTGAGTCATATTGGTACTTGTGGTCCAATGAACTGTGTGTGTGATTAATGTGGCAGATCCTGGCCCCTGATAAGCAACTGACCATGAAATAAGAGAAGTATTTGTTAAAGTAGACTTCAGAATACTTACTGTAGTACTCTTACGTCCTTCTTTTCACCTACAGAACTGCCTCTGATGAATGCTGTTCCTAATTGCTGACATCCTTTCCAAAGGGCATGAGATTTTCATTAATTTTCCAATATAGTTTAGCTTTCATTACCTGTTATGCAGAATTGGTGAGCTGGATTTCTTGTCTTAAGACAGCTTTGATATGTTCCTTCCCCACCTGCTGTTATGAATGGAATTTTCTTTAGGGTATTACGAGTTGTGGCTAGGACTCATGAACCTGGGTTATTAAAGCTGCATAGATTTGCAACAATCTTTATTTTATAGTGTTATTTTTTTTCAAAACACTTTGCCTGTACGATGTTCAACTCTCATAGTACAGTGACTGTATACATGCAATAGCCAGTACATACATCCTCATCAACACACATTCTGCATAATACATGTAGCACTTTTGAGGGAAGACACACTGGGGAGATGAGTCATGCTAATTTACCCATGTAAGAGACAAGGTATAGGATGGGACAGACAACACAATACTATCCAGCTGAGGTGTGACTCTAAAAAAATCACTGTGTTTTTATTAAAATGTGAACTGAGCAGTACTGAGAGGGCAGAGTACTATACCGGGATTGCTTTATACTGATGGTTAAGGAAGGCCCAGGTAATCTGCTGAGCCGGAACTCTAGCACATTCAGGTGCTACTGCAAAGGCACTAGACATGTACATATGAAAGTGTGCAGCTGGTTGGGGCACCATTCTGGTGGTATGAACACCAAGTAAAGCTGAAAGAAAACTCTCCTGTATAGTGTGTTACTATCTTCGTAGTTGTTCAGTGTATCATATCAGCATAAAAACAACATACTGGAAATGTGGTTGATTCACGTGTACAAGACATAAGTCGAAATATCTGAGAGAAAAGGAAGAAAAGACAGTAGAATGGATGGGAAGAAACCCTTGCGCTGTGAAAGATGTGGAAGGTGGTCATGTGAATACTGCCTAAATTATGGAATGATACCATGGTGGCAGTAGTTTTAGTAACAAAATAAAAAAACTTTATATGCACAAATGATTTATTTTAATGTAGCACAATAGGTTTTTACAAAAGTAGTAACTGTTGTACAGTTTTACTTGGATGAATGGTACTAAGTGGGTGGTACATACAGATACTTAATAAAAAGAGATACTAAATAGTTTTCAACAAATAAAATTGTGACACAAAAACAGCTAATTTACCGAATTCCATAAGTGTAATATTCCCCCTTTCCTGTCATATACACCTATTTCCTGAATCTTCTCCTACTGTAGTTCATAAAGAAGTTCCTCAAAAATTTTACTTCATTTATACATGCTGTATAGTTGCACAGTGTAATCCATCTACAACAGCATTCTTTGCTTGTCTATATAAACTACAGTGCATGCTTATAACAATAAGATGTGTATGTATTGCATAAATTGTGCTTAAACTAAATGTTGCACATTTATTTCATAAATATACTAAAAGTCTTTCGGCTTTTCCCAGTTAGGGGTCACCACAGCAGAACTCCCATCTGCTAATGATTGGCAGTGGATTTTTACGGTGCCGAGTTTCCAGCCCAACACCCAGCCTTCAAAGAAGGCACATCCATTCATGCACGCACCTACCTGCATGTCTTTAATGTCAGTCAACCACGGGGAGGACATGCAGACTCCACACTTTCATAAATATACTATATTGCATTAAGTGCTTAATGATTTCCTGTCCTAAATGCTTCTTGACTGAAGTCAATGGTCCTTGGACTAGCCCATTCAGCTGGTTAACAAACAGAAATAAAAGTCATTAAATATAGTACTGATTTGTGCATACTTATGTCCCACATAAAAGAATATAGACTGCTCTTTTTTATACTAACAGACTATTTAAGTACAGAGAAATGTATAGAGAAATGATTTGCATATAATTGTCATATATGCTGAAAAATTATCAAGGAAATACCAAGTATTATTTTCATACAATAAGAGCTTACTGAGTAATTTATAAACAAACAAAAATAAAAAGTGGTGTACTTTAATAGACAACACTATACAGAATGATAGATCATGCTGGCTGCGTGAGTGCTTTTAATGCTTATGTTGAAGAGTGGTTAACGTATGCTAAAAACATGGAACTTTGCTGTGAAAGTAATAACACTTCCGCCAAGAGTAGGCGAGAGGCAGCAAGAGAGAGAGGCGTCTTCGATTGTGGATACTGAGAGTAACATCACACAGACTTCATTTCAGAAGGAGCTAGTAGTAAGAAGAAAGACTCCTATATATGAACCAACATCTTTGATGACATTGGAAGATAATTCTGCACTCCATTTTCCATTACTGTTTCGACCTATCAACCGGCAACCATGGAGCCCATACTACAAAAGCAAGAAACGGAAAATATCGGGCGAACAGTATGAATTCCAGAGGAAGACCCTGAAGCCAGTAAACAGGACTTAATAGTTAATCTTTCGAAGTATGTATTATCTACAGCTGAAATTGCAGTTTTAAACAAGGGACTCTCATTTATTCCGTCGCAGAACGCTGATGTAAGTGATTTAATTATTGACATTAAATGTTTTACTAGGAATGTGGCACTGGATTTACAATATGGGGACAGCACAGTAGATAATGAACAAGTATTTGAGTTTAAGAAACCCTCAGTGTTTGTACCAAATTTGCACCCACTACTGGAAAGCTTTGAAAGAGCTTGTGCTAATGACCTACTTACAGCCTTTCAACAAGGGAAGCATAATTTGAAACCAGAGTTTTAGAACTTAAATGTAAATGAGAAACTAGCATTGAAGAAATTACAGGATAATGACTCAATAGTCATAAGACCTGCAGATAAAGGGGGAGCTGTGGTGTTATTAGATCGTGAACATTATCAAACTAGTATTAGTGCTATGTTATCAGACTTAGCTACATATAGAGCATTAACCATGTCCCAACTTGAAAAGGTTATTAAAGGTGTTTATGATGACTTATATGACATGCTAATGTGTAGTGTCATTGATAGTGACCTGTATAAATACTTTTTAGTTGAAAAACCACTGATTCCCACATTTAGGGGTCTCCCCAAGAGGCATAAAACGTTAGAGAACCCACCCCTTAGAACTATCGTCTCAGGAAGATGTTGGTTGACCGAGTGCATATCTATTTACTTAGAGAAACAGTTGAGACCATTAGTAGACTCCACTGATTTGATTTTAAGGGATACCCAACAGTTTCTGGAAACTCTTGCACCTTACAATTTTACGGAAAAGTTGAATATGTTGGATTATATGGTCACCCTAGATGTGACATCACTGTTTACCAGCATACCAAATGATATTGGTATAGACTTTTTGAGATTGCATTTAATACAGAAAGGGCTAACTAATAGCCAGCTTATTAGGATTACCATGCTAATGGACTTAGTCCTTAAAAACAATGTGTTCATTTTTAATGGGAATTATTTTCTACAAACTACAGGAGTAGCAATGGGTACACCATGTGCCAATTCATATGCGAATTTGGTGTTGGTATATTGGAAGTACACCTATGTTCTGGATCATGTACATTTTTCAAAACATATTAAGTATTACAAAAGGTTTGTAGACGATGTCTTCCTCATTTGGGGAGGTGACTCAGATACATTAGATGAGTTCATCTCCCAGATTAATGAGACGACTACCTTCCTTATGTTAACAGGTAAAAAATCTCAGAATATGATTGAATTTTTAGATGTATTGCTTAGGAAAGACAATGGGAAGATTAGTACAGAAGTTTACAGAAAACCTTGTAGAAGGAATGCTCTTCTACATCGGAATAGCATGCATCCAGCACATGTACACAAAAATATAGTAAAAAATCAAGCATTAAGATTTTTCCATTTAGTAAGTGAAGATGTGATATACCAGGAAGCTATTAATGATATACAGAGGGCCTTTATAGAGAGAGAGTATCATTCCAGGGATCTTATAACATTACAAGAAGTTGAACGTGAGAGGTCAGGACGACCATATATTATGAGCGGTAGCCAGACACATACAGAAAAAAGGGCTACCGACACTTCAAAAGTTAAGAGGTTAGTTATTCCTTACACCAATAACAATAACACAGTGACAGAGATAATTAGGAGGAATTGGGTTATATTACTTTTGGATGAATACATTAAGGAGATGGTGGGGATACATCCCAATTTTAGCTATAGGAATACCAAATTGCTAAAAAGGATTTTATGTTATGAGTGTAATGGTAAGAAGAAATTGTATTCCTCTAGGAAAGGAACCTTCTCATGCCATAATTGCAACCAGTGTAGCTTTATAGCTAACAAGAATTATTTTGTACATCCAGATACACATATTAAATATGAATTTAATCACTATAATGACTGTAAGTCTAGGAACGTGGTTTATCTGGATATGTGCCAGAAATGCAGTAGTTTTTATGTAGGGAAGACCAATAGGACACTTAGAGAAAGGATAAGAGAACATGTCTATGCCATTAACAGAGAAAATGAAGGAAATGCATTAGCTAAACATGTTCTACAGAATGATACAACCCATAGTTTTAAGTTCCTAGTATTAGAATCTATATATTCCACAGAGAGGTTAGGTAATATAAGTAATTATACAGAGAAGGAGGAAGGGAAGTGGATAGTCAGGTTACTAGCGGATAGGGGACATGGTCTGAATGATAGAGTTTCATTGAAACCTGTTTTATTGGCCCGAGCTTTAAAACATTAAGTCCATGAGGATTATGTATTATCATAGATATGTTTTTGTTTTTATATATATTTCTGTGTATGTATATGCATGTATATTTAACAATATGTTTATACATATATATGCGCATTTTTAATATAGATGTTTCTTAATATTATCTTGCTTCTAAAATACAATGCTTCGTTTTTTGAAAACAGTTTCTTCAGTAATTGAAGAACGAGCATATACAAGTATATGTTTGAAGCAGGGTTTTTAAAATCATTTAGTATTATTAGTAGTCTTTTAAACGAAGATGCTTAATATATGTATTTTGTGCTTTTTTGTTAGCTTTTTTATTATATATTTTTTATATATATATATATCTTTCAATATATGTTATTATACTAAGGATTTCATTATATGAGGCTGTGTATATAGAGCAGCATTATAGATATTTAATGAGAGAATTGTGACTTTAAGTGTTTTTACCATGTGTATTGTAACGGGCATTTCATTGGTTTATTTAAGAAGTGATGCTAAATTTAAATGGAGCTTTAGTGTTTTATTATTGTTTTAAGTCTGAAGAAGCATCCTTGGAGATGCAAAAGTGCTTACTTTGTGGAATAAAGTGTATACTTCACCATATATCCAGTGGTTTGCTTCGATTGTTGTGGAGTACCTGCCATTCTTCTACATTTTGGTTCCTCTGTACTAGTCACTCATTTCATACCCCCTTACAAAATGCAGTCAAGTACACACACACACACACACACACACACACACACACACACACACACACACACACACGCACACACACCAAAAAGAAAAAAATGTTTTTTTTTTTCTTCCAATCACAGCAGCAGTGAATTATGCTTGCAGGACTTTGTCCTTTTCCTTTGTATCCCTGTAGAATGATCTGGTCAAGGTTTCCATGCTAACAGTAAACTATTCTTTAAGAAAATACAATAAAACTATCCTTATAATTTTTGGACTGGCTCTGAATTTAACATTTTCTTCACTTTGAGTTACCTCCTCCTTTAATCCTCATAATTTGTCCCTGTAGGTAATAATTTTAGTGCTCATTTTTTAACACCCATGGTCTGATTAAAGTCTTTGCAGAAGAGTTCTGACTATTTATCTGATGTCCACTGAAGAAAATGTCACCTTAAATGTCATAGAAAAGGCAGTTGGTAGGGTTGTGATTAATGGAGAAGATCTCAGGATAATATGCAGTTTCAGTCTTGTAATAAAGTATAACAGATCACTTTATACTTAGTGTTATACATGGATGCACAGTGAATATAGGGAAATGGAGATTATTACCTTGTATTAGTGATCATGTGTATAAAGTAAAATGAATTGAAAAAAAGCCAAACAGATCTGTGGATAATCTGCTACAGCAAAACCTAATTTTAATGCAAGCATACAGATATGAACTCTGCTCCTAGATAGTCAAATCAATGACCATTTTTATGATAATTTTCTTTAAAAAATTCTCTTGAAACACATTTATTATTTTTTAAGAACATGAAAATTATAACATTCTGCACACTTCAGGAGTTATCCATAGCATAGATTTACTTGTCTTATATGACTGGTGACATACATTCCAAAGACACATCTAGTTCAGTCTATGAGTGTAAATCTTTTGCCTACAAAGTTATGCTTAGAAGTTAGAATTGGTATTGTAATAACTATGTTTAATAACAAGTCTGTATCTGTCAACTATACTAGCATAGGCAACAATTTAAGAAATAATATTTGATTATGGAGTAAATAAGAAGAAAATAGAAGAAGCAAATAAGAAATACAATGAAATATCCCATAAAATTAATTTAGCTATGGAAAAAATGAAATTAAATTCTTATGCTACATCTCCTAAGCATCTTCATAACCTATCTATGAAAGTTAAGATAAGATCAAAAATTAATAACATTGATAGTATCTTTCATGAAGGGAAAAGGAAAAAAGTATTGGACACAGGAACATTCTGAAGGCTTTTAATTATCATTATGCAGAGCATCATAAAGATAAAATAAGTACAAATGAATGTGAAAAGTTAGAGAATATAGTTCCCAACATAACAAGAATTCCTGAGGAACTTAAGTTAGGTCTACAAAAACCTATTTTTCAAAAGGAAATTATAGATGGGATTAAAGGAAGTAAGTCTAATAAAGCACCTGGAATAGATGGCTTAATTATCCAAATTTATAGATTGTTCCCTTCTTCTATAATCTCTCTCCTACATAAAACCTTTCTTGAAGTTGAAACATTAGCAAATATTCCTCCTTCTTGGAGATATTCTCTAATTTCCCCTATACTAAAAGAGAATAAGGATCCTTTACTATTACAAGGGATTTCCCTGATAAAACACATAGAGAGATTTTTGGTTTATGGGAAAATAATAACCTATTTTGTTGGTTGCAATGTATTGAAAACCAACAAGCTTTGAACACACAAAGTATATTGTCAGCCTATGGCCTATCTCCTAATGACTGGTTGGTTCTTCAGTGTCACAGCATACACTAAGGATCTGTATAGAATAATACATAACTCATCCTTCAAGACTGTACCAAAAATTATAAACTGGATTTTTGGAATTCTACATAATAATATCAATGTTAAGAATGAATTATCATATCTATATAACACTTTAATTGTCTACAAGACAGCTTCTAAAGATTCTTACTGGCAATATCTAACTAAGGGTTTCAAGTATCATTATCAATGGAAGATAAAACAAACATTTTATTTTCAGTTAAACTAACTTCTTACTCACAATTCTGGAGGATTTTTCATTGGAAATTTCTACACAGATCATTTTTGACACCTGAGAAACTCTCAGAAATGAACCCTACAAACAGCAAGTTATGTTGGCGATATCATCTGTCCACTAATGCTGACTGGTCTCATACTTTTTATGACTGTACTAATATTAAACCATATTGGAATGAGATTAACAAATTTCTTCAAGCTATCTATACTGATATATTTGTTTTGACAAAGTCTTTAATTTTATTGAATGTTGTTGTTGTTGTGTCTTTCGGCTTTTCCCGGTTAGGGTTCGCCACAGCGGAACTCCGGTCCGCTAATGATTGGCAGTAGATTTTTACATGCCGAGTTGCCTGCTCTGACGCACAACCTTCAATGAAGGTACTCCCATTCACACATGTCTCCACACAGAAGACGCTCTAGCTGAGAATCGAACAGGACAGCGTCTTACTGTGAGGCAACAACACTACCGCAGTACCACCACCTCAGTATGGATGACCTGTATTTGTTGTGGCAATGTTAGCAATAGCCAGAAAATGTATAACTAGAAGATGGAACTCTAATGTAGCACCCACAAAGGAGGAATTCCTATTATCACTGAAGAAATGCATACTAATGGAGAAAAGAACTAAAGAGTTAAAAACTTTTCCTAAGCCATTGGTTAATAGTCCATGGAGGAAAGTTTTGAATTTGATTGATACCCTACAGATAGAACCAAACTCTTCCTAACTATCATAGTTTATATATTAACTTATTATTTAACTACAGATGTTTTTATCTGAATCCTTTTTGTCAGGCTGAATGTAAATACTGTAAATAGTTATTGAATGTTATGAATGTATTAAATGATTGTGTTATTTCATCAAAATAAAAATCATTTGAGTAAAAAAAAATTCAGGATTATGTACCCTTCCACAGATAGATTCCATGGACACAAATAGAATTCCTCTTGAATGCACACTATAATAAAATAAGCCAAGAAAAGCCCTAATTTCCAAAGATTTTACAAATACTGCGAAGGCTGCCCCATTGTTAGGGTGTCCATTGCCTCTCAGTCCTGTTTATAGAAGACAGGCAGGCAGGACTTTCACCATCATATTTCCTGCCTGATGTAGAGAGAACTTCCTAGAAAGGGCAGTAAACCATTGCTGCTTTGTGTTGTCTGCAGGAGTTAACGTTTTGTCTGCACTCTTACTGGATTCCTCTGAGTGAACCTCGGGAAGATGTTTCATCATACAAGCCTCATCTCATATAATAGTACAGTATCTATGTCTTGTATCTAACACTAGAGCTTAATAGATTTTTTTATTCTGAGTTTCTTCACTAGTTGGGCTAATGGAATCAAAAGCTTTTCTTTCTTTGCATAAAGCACAAGTTATACTTAACTCAGTAAACGTAATCCTGGTGTGAATTAATTTCAGGGAATCCTAGCATAATATGCAGTCAGGTGATAATGCGAAGTATGGCCATCATAAGCAACAGGCACCTGTCTTGCGTAGGAATTTGGTTTATTGATTAATGTACCAGGATTTATGAACCTGTGGCTGGATAACTAAACTGGGGATAACTAAACTGGTCTTACAAGGACCAGATGGTAATCTCAGAGTACTAAATGTGCAGTTCAAGAAAAGGAAACATCAGGCAGTGATGATTTAGAGTGCAGTATATAGTCAGCCCTTGACTGAACATGTTTGATTAGCGATATGCTAGTATGGCCTTGGATATTCAGTGCAGCCAGGGGTTCATTAAGATGAGTTCTTACTATTTACAAAAAGAAAGTTATAGTAAGCAGGCTTATCCATTTATATTCTGGCTTTTCTGTTTCCTTTTTGCACTAAGTTAGATTGTGTAAATAAGGCTTCCAGGAAAACATCGGGGTCTTATTATAGTAATTCTTTGTTAGTGAAGATTGGGAATGCGAGAGCACACATCCCCACAGTTAAGGTGTATATATTTTATACCTAAAGACACATTGAGAAAATTCTTTCATTACAGAAGGTCTGCACTGATATCAATGTAAAAGGATTTTCTTGTATCATAATTATGTACTGCCACCCTTTCTAGGGCACAAGGGGGGTCTAGAAGAAATAGCCATTCAACTATACCTCACTGTACCTTGTTGGTCTCCTAATATATGGATCTCCTGAAAGGCACCAAAATCAATGGAATACATTTCAATTATTGGATCACTTGTCACCTTTTTGTCGAGTCTAAACCACTGCAAGGTATGCCATCATGTGTGTTCATGCAGAAGTAGTAATTTAATAGACTGTATTTGTGTGTGTGTGTGTGTGTGTGTGTGTGTGTGTGTGTGTGTGTGTGTGTGTGTGTGTGTGTGTGTGTGTGTGTGTGTATGTATAGATACAGATATATGCTAAATGAGATCACACATTGCAGTGTTATCAGTGCCAGCATTGTTCCTTCTTTCCTCATTTAACTCCGGCACATTATTATTGCAGTTCTTTATTTAGTAGATTGTAGACTCTGTTAGCATCGCTGATGTTAATATATTTAACATGCTGTTATCTATTCCATTGTGCTGTATATAAAAAAGCAACTATGATGATGAGGTAATTCTTTGTTATCGAATTGTCACCATTTGTATTTACCAGATACTCCTGTGAAAGTGGGGGAAAATCCGGTTAGACATCCCAATCATCAAAACACAAATGAAGAAAATAAATAAATAATATAAATAGTCTAATCTTACTTTGAGGAGGAGAATTATAGAAGTCAGTAGTAGGAGAGGGGGTGTATTTTATCTTTCTCAGTCTCTGTGTTTGTTAGTGGTCCAGACTTCCATAACAATACCCATAGTACCAATATGAGTCTTCATCAATCTTCTATGATACACTGCTCATATATGGCTTATACTTCCTGTTTCAAACCAAATCTAGGCCTGGTCTCTTCTTTTTTTATACTTGATAACTACCATAAGAAAGTTTTTCATCGTTTCATCTCTCTCTGTCTGTCTCTCTGTAATGCATTAGGTTACTGCAGCTTACTGGGAGGACATTAACCAAAATGTACTGATCGTCCTTAATGCATGTATGAGTTATCCAAGAAAGCAAAATCAGAATTCACATGCCTGGCTTGTATACATCTCTTCCACTCTACTGATTCTCAAATCATCTTGTAGTAAGTGCACACTCATATGTGCATACATGTACACATACATGTATACAATCTAGTAACTTACTACTTGTATATAAATATACGTGACGGTAAATGCTGCCGAGGTTGAGACTCTACAAGAAGGTTACAAGCACAGTTTGACAAAATGGAACTTTGAAGAACATTGATAAAGACAAAAGAGAATCATTATATGGCCACAAAGAACCCCACCACTTGTGAGGAGGGTAAAACTTGAATCCCATTCCTCGTAATAAACATAGTGTCAGGTTTAGGAAAAACTTCTTAGGTGGAAACCTAGCATAACCAAGGTCTACAAGAGAAAAAAATATTATGTCCATAAGCTTGTAGATAATTACTAGCCATTGATCTATTAGGATGTTAAGAATCCTAGTATTTCATTTCCATTGTAGGTTTTAGCTCTTATATTTTGTGTACAAATAAACAAAGATGGGCAGAACAAGGATATGTTAGGACATTTACACGTTACCCCTATTCATGTCGGGACAAGGATACTAAATTGCCAGAGAATTTGTAATTGTCCATCCATCAGTCCAAATTACATTTGAACTTGGTAAGAGAAGTAATTTGCTGCATGTGGAGTTCAAGTAAAAAAAAACAGAAATCTCTACACCTCAAAATTAAACTCAGAAAGTTAAACTAAGAGTATAGAAACAAGAACATATCTTCTAAGGCCAAGTATGAATTCAGAATACCCTCATCTGACAAAAAGTATCACAAGCCCTTCTTCAGCTACATCAGGAACCTTAGAACCAACACCCATCACTCCTCCAATGTGATACCTAATGGTTCTACCTACTCTGCCCCTCCAATGTGACACCTACTGGTTCTACCTACTGTGTAGTGAAGGCATAGCTGTCCTTCTAGCACACAAATTAGTTTAAACTTCTGTCTCTCCTATTTCCACTTAATTTACAAATGCTTGATCTCTTATCAGCCTTCCCATCTGATATCACCCCTGAACAAGTCCTTAAGGTCTATCAAAGATGCAAAATACTAACTCATCTTGGCCTGATGATATGCTGTTGTGCTTCCTTGCCAGTATACAGTGCTGACTTACTGACCCACTTCACAATAATCTCTGTCATCCATTAGGCCTTGTGCTGACCCACTCCACAATCTGTTCAATCTCTGCAATCCATTAGGCCTTGTGCTGACCCACTCCACAATCTGTTCAGTTTCTGTCATCCATTAGGCCTTATGCTGACCCACTCCACAATCTGTTTAATCTCCGTCATCCATTAGGCCTTGTTGTGCTGACCCACTCCACAATCTGTTCAGTCTCTATCATCCATTAGGCCTTGTGCTGACCCACTCCACAATCTGTTCAGTCTCTGTCATCCATTAGGCCTTGTGCTTCAAGCTTGGAGAACTGCAATGGTCATCTATCTACACAAGGGAGACCTCAGCACTAATCCTGATACTGGTAAACTCATAAGCATCACAAGTCTTGTATGTAAGAAATGAAATACATCATTATTGACTTCTAAAACTGTACATTGCCATTCAAAAGTCATCAAGCAAAGTCAGTTCATCTTTGTGAAGGGTAGTTCTTGTCTGCTTAATCTGACTGACTTCTTTGAAAAAGGTCACTGAGGTCCTGGATGAGGGCAAGTTTGTATGCACAGCTTACCTTGACTTCACCAAAGCCCCTGACACCATTCCTCACTCATGTAACATAGATAGATGTAATAATCTAAATGTAAGCCCTTATGTTATCCAATGGACAGTGAACTGACTCACAGCCACAAACCAGCAAATCAGAATTGGAGGCATGCACTACTCTAAAAGGCTCAATATCAGTGGTGTCTCACAGGGCTCAGTACTGCTGCTGATTCTGTTTTTTATTTACTTCACTGACATCAAAGACCTTTGCTTGACTAAGTTGACTGATGACTTTAAACTTTGAGCCATCATTAGCTCACTGAAGACTTCCAGCTTTTACAAGAAAGTCTAACACATGCTAACAAATGGTGCCATGACCATAGTTTCAAGTTAAATGACAAAACATGTAGCACTGTATTCTCTGGCAAACAGGAGCACCTGTACTTCTACTAAATTAACTGCACCCACCTCCAAACAGACACAGTTGTTACAGAGCTGGGCACATTTGTTGACAGCAAGCTCTCCTTTGACTACAGTTATTATATAATCCTTCTATATGGCTCATTTGATTATTCATAGTGTCTTCTCCACACTCAACGATGCTATCTTACCTCTCTACTCCTCTCTTATCAGTCTCATAATTGAATACAGTGCTTTCTTTGGCATGTACCTGTCCAGACATATAACTCAAATCAGAAGATACCAGTGCCTCCTTACAAACAAAATCAAGGCTCTGAGTTCTGTCACATATGTAGAATGCCTCAGAGCTTTATTTCTCTTCTCTCTCTCAGACAGACTCCTTAGGAGTGATCTCCACTTGGCCTGTGAAGCCTAAGATGAGCCTGATCTGAGTGACCTCCTTCATATTCACATAACAGACAACACCATGAACATCTGCACTCCATAAAGCAAAACCTCCTGGTATGATATATACTCACTCAGAGAATTCCCCTTCTCTTGAACAGACTCCTTCCTTACAGCAAACAGCAGTCCCCTCAATCTCTTCAAATGCAACCTGGATGGCTGACTGGGAATTCACAAATCAGACCCAGCCTCTCCCCACAAATCCTCATGGGAAGGAGTAATAAGGGGCTGGAACTGCAGTGACCCAGTTGCAGATGCTCTACTTGATCAATTGGCTAGCAGCAACCTGTGAAGCTGTGAACCAATGACTGAGTCTAAATTGCTATTTTTTATGGAGAAAGAAGAAAAGTGTTCCCAGATATGGCAATTTTGGTAAAACCAATATAGGATTAGTAAATAGTACTCCATGAATTTGGCCTTGACAGTTAGTGCAACTAATAAATTGCACAAGTTTTGCATTCCTACTCTGACATCAGAAAGTTTTCTCAAAATGTTCAGATTACTACTTTCTAACTGCTGATACCTTTCTTCTTAATGAAGAAATACAGAAATTATTGCATGTGCTGTTTTTTTTTTCATTGTTACCCCCCCCCCCCCACACACACACACACACATGCATACTCTTTTTCTGTTAATCATAAGTCCTATACTGGCCAGCTAACCCATCTGTTCTCCATCAGCTAGGACAGGGTAGACCATAAAGGGCTCTATTTCAGAAACCATCAGGAGAAGTTTATGATTCTTTTTTTCTTTATGAGGCCACACCCCATGTGCAGTCAGCAGGGGAGTGGACATGCAATGGGCTGAATGGGAAGTGTAAAGACATGCCTACATTTCTACAAAAGGCATTCCCTTCAAGTTGGCTCTGCCACTTCCTATGAATTACCTACCCAATGTGATCCTAAGTGCACATGACCCTATCTCCCAGGAGAGGTGAATGGGTCATGTACTTTTTCTCTACCTGGCTCCTCATATGCAGGGACCACTAATCAAACAGTGGTCAACTATGCCACACTCAGGAGTCCATCTCTCTGTGCCACCGATCCAGGAAGAGATGCTCTTTTATTTTAACTTTTAATTGCCAGACTAAGGAAAGCTGGCACTAAAAAATGATCACAGGATCATAGAAAATTCAAGGCAGCTGAGTCTTGCGACCATATACTCCTTGCAGTACCCATTCTTTGACTATACCTCCTCTCTCAAGACGGGCTAGGCAGGTCAAACTAGGGGGGTTGAATTTGTGAATAAACATCCATTATCCATGTCCCATATGAAGGAAGATAGTGTATCACACTGCTTAATTTGCAAGGAAAGCCAGTTCTAAAGGTGGGGAAGGTACTATTTAATGAAACTATCTTTCCATTATGTTTTATTTATCTATTGGTGAAGATTTAGATTCATGGTTCTGGTATGTGTGCGACTATTGCATTTGTGTAGATAAAAACTATCCAGGACCACTAGATCCCTAATGGAATGGAAGACAATGCAGAGAACTTCCTTCAGGAGTCTATAAGATACTGAATAAAGGACAGTGCTTCCTCTTTTCTTGTGGCAGCTTAGAGTTTTTAAGCCAGTCTTTCTTGTTTTTTGATATGTCTAGTGAGCTACATCCAAAGGGTGGTGGTGTATTCAATAACTGGGCTAAAGAATGCTAAATATAAGAGGACAATTACCTCTTTAGATAGATCTGGATGATATTCATTTGGCAATTAGCTCCACTAAGTAGAAGAACTCTCTGACTACTGTAATAACATGATGATCAAAGTAGAGGGAATTATCAGGAAAAAGCAAAATTTAACCATCCAGAAAAGCAAACATTAGCAGAAAAGGATGAGAACCCGATATTTTACTGGATTTTGCACCTGTGGTTCTCATCCTTTGCTGCTATTTTTTGCTTTTCTAGAGGGAATTATCAACCCATGGTCCAAGGTCCCTAACAGCATTCTCCTTTTCAGTTGGGGTATTGTTTATGTTGTATACTGGGGGTAGGTGGTTACTAAATTTGATAATGTTGCTATTTTTGGCATTTAATTTTAGCCCATTTTCAGTATACCAGTTATTTATGAGTGTAAATTCTTGCTGGTGGGCTTGGACATCAGAGGGGAATTTGACAATGGATCCCAATTATTTCAGTCAACAGCAAACCTGGTTAGCCAGAGGTCTTGGCTCATGGCCTAGAGATCAGAAAAGTCAATACTGAACAAAAGACATCTGAGTACTGAGCACTGCGGGACAGCCCTGGCCATCTTCTTACTGTCTGATGTGGTACTGGCATGAGCACTGTGCAGTTTCTCGGTTTTAGCCATTTGGCTATTCATCTAATTGCATATGGATCTATTTGTAAGACATCAAGCTTATTAGTTATGCTAGGATGGGGGGGGGGAGTGATGCCAAATGCCTTGGCCAGGTCAAGGTACACCATGTGGCCAGCACGATCACCCTGCCAGCAGCCTGTATTACCTTTCAAGGAAGTTAACCAGATTCAGTAGACCAGATCTATCCTTGAAATTGTGAAACTGTTATTGATCTTTTAATAAAATTTCTGATATTATACTCATCCTTTTAGTCCACTTCACTACTAAATGATTTGCCAGAAGAAGAAAATGCTCAGCCTGTTTTGGTTCTACCTTTTCTGCCTCACCTAATGTCTGTTGCAAACGACAAGGAGGACTTTGGAGGCACAAACAGATCAGTGCTATCTGATGTTGATCCTGATTCTGTAACTTTACCCTCAAATTATATAATAATACTTTGGATTTGACTGATGGTATAGTTAAAACATTATAAAAATGTTATGAAACAATAATAAACAGAATGTAACGCTGTCTGATTTTTGAAATTAGCCACTTTATTAGCTTTCCTTTTCTAATTGTTTTAATGATGAATTTTTGAGACTGTGCAGTATCAGCCTCATGCTTAATAAGACCATATGTGAGAGGTGTGGACATACATAAGGCAAAACTCCCAACATATGGAGATACTGGTAAACAATCACCTTTCATTTTATTTTATACTGGCTTACAAAGACTCACTGACCAAAACTTCTGAAGAAGACCAGGTAGAACATCATACATGCAGAGTGATCTGACACTTAACTGGCCACTACCAGTATACAAAATCACATCTGCAAACCCTGAAGGCTAACACAGCATTCTACCTCTGTGACAGTGTCACTGGTAATTAATTGATCCAACTTACAAACACTGCATAGACTAAGGTGGAAAGGCGTCACTTGCCCCTCCTGGGCCAAATAAGGGCAGCCCTCAGTATGCTAGAAAGATTACAGGGCATTAGAGTAATCTTGGCTAGTCTGATACTTGTGGGGGGGGGGGTTAGTGATGTGGAGCCATTCCAATCTGATGAAGATGCATTGTGATGTAGCAGTACTGTCCATGAAGGAAAAATCGTGTTCTGGAAGAAATTCTGCAATCAGCAATGGAAACAACCTGATTTAGATAAATGATAACTAGCTTCTACTGTTGGCTTCAACATTGCTGCCTGTCAAGGAGGATTTTGTGATCATTTGCATAGAGGAAGATGTGTGAGTCATGATTTTGTTTTGCAGGGGATGATCTGCATCCTAATTATGAAATACACTGCCTCCCCATTTATCTCTGTTTAAGTAAAGTAAAATGGATGGACATTCCGAACTAACACAACAAATAAATAGGTGAAAGTGCCTAAATAAGATATGCAGTCTGAAGGCATTTCTGACTTTGGGAGTTGTGGGGTCTTGAATTATCATTTAAATCTGGTTTAAGGACAAATTTTAGCATCCACCATTTTCAAGTGTATCACATCTTCCACTTCCTCACACTTTATGGGCCTTGGTGATGTGTCCATTTTCATTTACAAAGACTGTTCAACACAAACCATAAAGAAAAGGTAATAGGAGCCCTTTAACCATCATTAGCACTGATTACCACATCAAAGAGTGCTACTTCATCCCTAGTAGATTGTTACTTCATCCCCTGTATGACCTCTGAAAACATGAAGAATACCTTGTCGACTTAAAGAGAAAAGAAGTTATGTACTTACCATAACGTTCCATGTTTATAGTCCATCTCGCCTATATTATTGCTGGATGGGTTTGGAGCGGATATTTGGCTCTGACTCGGCCTATACTAAAGCTCGAGAACTTTTTACTGGCTCGAGGCTAGCCTCTATCCCATGGTGCCTCATGGCAATTCCTCAGATCTAGTTTGCAAGAAAGTAATAAGTATCTATCAGGTAATAATAATAAGAAAGAAGTTGTAAAATACAGGAAGGGATTAGAAACATAATCCATTACAGTGGACAATAAGGAGCAAAGTCAGGCAGCCCCCAAAAAAGGTCTACTAGATCCCCCAGAAACGGGAAGGGGGTTGGAGGGAGGGACGCAAGAATATAGGCGAGATGGACTACAAACATGGAATGTTATGGTAACTACATAACTTCTTTATGTTATGTAGTCCTATCTCGCCGTAATTCTTGCTGGATGGGACAGAGTCCCTAGCACCTTTATCCCAGGTGGCTCAAGCAAAGAGACTTTTCAGCACAGTGGACCCAAAGGATGACCTGTCCCGGGAGGCCAAATCCAATTTGTAATGAGTGACAAACGTATGTGGTCTTGCCCAAGTAGCTGCTGCACAAATAGTATCAATTGGGAGCCTAGATCTAAAGGTGCATGAAGTAGCTACAGCCCTAGTAGAGTGACCTTTAGCTTTTAATGGTAATTGTCCACCGGCTTGTTGATAAGCAAAGGATATGCAAGCCGAAAGCCATTTTGAAAGAGTAATTTTTGAAACAGGTAAGCCTTTCCTTTTGTTAGAAAAGGAAACAAAAAGTTGATCAGATTTCCTGAATTCTTTGGTCCTGTGTATATAGAATCTGAGTATCCCGTGGACATCTAGCTGGTGAAGTCTATATTCTGATTTATTAGTGTGGTTTGGAAAAAACGCAGGTAGCTCAAAGGTAGTATTCAGGTTGTGTTCTGAGCATACCTTGGGGAAAAAGGAAGGGTTTATCCTAAGAGAGACTGTATCCTTGTGAAAGATAATGTAAGGAGATCGAATAGTTAGGGCTTGAAGTTCCGAGACTCTCCTAGCCGATGTTATAGCTACCAAGAACAGGGTTTTCCATTAAAACAATTTTAAGTCTGATGACGAGGATGGTTCAAAGGGTGCAGACATCAAAGATGAGAGGACTAAATTTAAGTCCCAGGGTTCTAAAGGTTGTTTTATTGGTGGCCTAAGAAGAAGAACTCCTTTTAAGAAGGTTTTACAGAGGGAGTGTTGCATGACTGGATTTCCCATGAAACCAAAATAGAAATTGGAAATGGCAGCTAACTGAACTCTAACTGTAGCGGCTGCCGCTCCTTCATGAAAAATTGTTGCTAGGAAGGATAAAATGGATTCTAAAGGAGCTATATATAGATCTAGGTCCCGGTTTGTAGCCCAAAGGGAAAACCTTTTACATTTGCTAGAATATGGTTTCTGAGTGGAAGGTTTATGGGATGAAATTAGGATGTGTTTGACCATTGGAGATAAGGGAATGCACCTGGCTATACGTGGAATTGGAGCAGCCATGCTGTCAATTTGAGGGTGTGGATGGAGGGGTGGAACTGTCCCAATTGATGAATCAGGAGATCTGGAGATGGATCCAGAATCCATGGTTCCTCCAAAAGGTAGGGCCACAGGAAAGGAAACCAAACTTGTCAAGGCCAGTAAGGAGCAATTAGGATCAAGTAACTCCTCAACTGTCTTGCTTTCTGTATGACTTTGGGTATGAGTGGAAAGGGAGGAAAGGCATAGAAAAGTCCCGGGGGCCAGTTGTGAACTAGATCATTCCTGGGTGACATCCCCGGATGAGGAACGAGGGCAAAGTAGCTGCTGCATTTGGTGTTCAGGTGAGTGGTAAATAGATTGTAGCAAGGCTGGCCCCATTTGTGAAAGATCTCTTTTCGCAACCATTGGATTCAGGGACCACTTGTGAGGCATCAGAATTGCTCGGCTGAGTTTGTCCGCTATTACGTTGGATTTCCCCGGGATATGCATTGCTATCAGGAAGTGTTGAGTATGCATCACCCATTTTCAAACTCTTAAGGCCTCTCTGCAAAGTGGGTAAGACTTGGTTCCCCCTTGTTTGTTTATGTACCACACAACAGACATTGTCTGACTGAATCGCAATCGTTCCAATGGGTAGGGAGCTGTGAAGTGCTTGCAATGCATATAGCACTGCTCTCATCTCCAGAATATTGATGTGTAAGTGGTTCTCATGGTTTTGCCAAGTACCTTGGACTGTCTTTCCCAGATAATGCCCCCCCACCCTATCTGGGAAGCATCCGTGGTCAAAACTGCTTTCTCTTGGGGATGAACAAGTGGACGACCTATGACAAGTTGTTTTGTGTGTAACCACCATGTCAGATCCCTTTTGCATGGGTTTGTTATTAATATCTGGTGAGATAATGGAAGGTCTTGCATCGACCATTGTGCAAACAGCATCCACTGGAGAATCCTCATATGTAGATGAGCAAGAGGAACTAATAAGATGGTGATAGCCATAGTCCCTAGGACTTGAAGTACTACTCTGGCCTGGACTCTTTGTTTGTTTAATAAAGATCTGATCTGACTGCATAGAGATTCCACTCTTTCCTGTGTTAGCTTTACTGACATAGTGGTTGTGTCTATTTCTGAGCCTAGATATACAATATGCTGCAAGGGAGATAAGACTGACTTTTGCAAGTTGACAGTGATGCCTAGGCTGGCACACAAGGATAGAGTCTTGTCCCTGGTTCTTATGAGTTGATGCTTGGTGGTTGCAGTGAGGAGACAGTCATCTAGGTACAGAAACACCTGGAATCCTTGACTTCTCAGGTGAGCCGTTACCACTGCCATGCATTTGGTAAACACTTTGGGGGCTGTAGTGAGACCAAAGGGCAGTGTTCTGAACTGAGAATGGCTGGCTCCCAGCTGGAAGCGTAAGTGTCTCCTGGAGCGCCTGTCCATTTTGATGTGGTAGTATGCATCCTGGAGATCGATTGAGCGCATCCAGTTGTCTTTCCCGATAAAGGGAAATATCGACTGCAGAGTGACTATTCGGAACTTTGATTTTCTTACATGCTTGTTGAGCCTGCTGAGATCTAGAATTTATCTCCAGTCCCCTGTCTTTTTTGGAACTAAAAAGAATCGAGAGTAAGTTCCGGATCCTACTTGCTCTACGGGGACATCTTGGATGACTCTTTTTTGTAGCAACGAGATGACCTCTGATGTTGCACGGTCTAGTTGGATGGGTGGTATGTCTGGAAGAGACTGGTTTGTTGGGGGTTCAGAAATAAAGGGAATAAGGTAACCTCTGGATATTACTGTGTGTACCCAACGATCTTGAGTGATAGTTAGCCAGGTGCTTGGTACAGTGATATACGACCCCCAACTGCCTCCAGAGATAGACAGTCAGGCAACCCCTCAGGGTCGATGGAAGGGACGATCAGAGAAAGCTTCTTTGTCTCCCTGATGTTGTGGACCTCCTCTGCTGCGAGGGTGGCATCTTCCATTATATCCTCCCCCTCTGCCCCTGGGGGAGGATTGACCTTCTGCCTGAGGAAAACCTTTTTGGGATTTGCGGAACCACATTTTCCCTCCTGTATTACCCTTGGGATAGGGTCTGAATGGGAGAGAGAAATGGACTCCAATGGCAGATAAGTTTTTTCCTTCCTGCTCGCACCTAGTCTAAGTCACTTGGTGACCAAAAAGAGATGAACCATCAAAGGGAATGTTAGTGAAGGAAGAATTGAAGGATTCCATAAAATTACAAAGCCACATCCACAGATGTCTCCTGAGAGCTATTCCTGCTGCGGCTGTCCTGCTCGCTCCATCTGCCACATATGAAATCAGCCTCATGGAGGAGTTAGTTAGCTATGGAAGTAAGGATGGAGAGCTGCGTGGAAACCTTGTCCATGGAACCCGGAGCTACTGAACCATGCAGGGTATCCCCTAACTCTTTCAGGAGATCCCTCTGCATACGAGTGAAATGAGTCAGGTTATTCAGCGATCTTAGTGTAAATGCCGCTGAAGAAAAAGTACGCTTCCCATACCTATCCATCATCCTGGACTCCTTGTTAGGAGGATGGATATTAGAAGATGTCTCAGATAATTCCTTCTTGGTGGCCGCTGCTACCACCATAGCATCAACTGGAACTCCCTTGCTAAGGAAAGACTTGTTCTCAGATGCTGTCATAAATTTGTTTGGCCTCAATGGGATGGCTTCCACTGAATCTGGAGAGGTCCATACTTTCCGCAAAATGATCCCCAAAAGTTGGTCATAAGGTGGTGTCACCCAAGAGGTGGAAGGTCGGAAGCCAAAGGCCTCAAGATACACTGATACATGCTCAGTAGGGTTAGAGGTCTTCCAATCACCCCTCTGTCTAAGGATTTCTAGAAGGAGACATCGTCAGAGGGAGATCTAGGGGACCCTTCTGATTCCTCTAAATCAGTGTCTGATGTGACAGACTCAGGGGAGTCAACATGTTTTCTCTTACATAACCTCTTCTGAGGGAGCTCTCCAGCAGGATTATCTGGGGAGGTTTTGGAAGAGGTGGCACCTCCAATGGGGGTTACTTGGACCTCTGGTTCCCTACGCTGTGGGGGTGGCAGGGGGTAAGAGGTTGCTCCCTGCTGCTGGTGGGACACAGGTTCCAAAGGAATGACTTTGGCAGAGGATAAAGCCTTCTCTATAGCTTCAAAAGCCTTTCTCCCTCCTCCGAAGAAGACCTCCACTCCAAGGGGGTGGATGGTCAACTCCTAGCAAGAGGGAACGGCTCTGAAGCAGAAGTGGGAGCCGAGCTGAGTCGAGCCGAGGCTCCGAGAGGGTAACTGTCCCCCTCTGAGTTGACACGAGAGCGTCGGCTCCCAGAACCCTTGGCTCCAGACTGAGCCATTGAGGATAGAGTAATTGGCTCTAAAGAAACAGGCTGAATCCCCGGAGCCAAAGGGTCAAAGACAGAGGAACCTGATGTAATAGGGTCTGAGAGTGAAGCAGTCGGAGGAGGAACAATGATCGGTACAGGGGACGGCTCCGAGACCTTTGGGTCTGGAGGGGTCAATTTTCTAGCCAGAGCTGGATCTGAAAGCATCATCTTCACCACCCTCTCAATGTCCTCATCTGATAGGGTCCTGGAGGATCTGGTGGAGACTAAAGGAGACCTCCTTCTCTCCAAAATAGGAGATCTCAAAATCAGAGATACAGTCTCAATATCAGGCAAAACCTTCAGTACTGAAGACTGTCTCAGAACCGAAGGAATAGACTGCACCGAAGATGAAGCAGAGTCAGAACCGGAACTCCTTTGTTCCGACGCTTTAGACTTTTTGTTTGGCTCTGAAGTCGGGGCCAATGATTTTCTCTTTGAAGATTTTGGAGCTGCCTGATCAAGTTCCAGCTGTTCCTGGAAGGAACTGGTCATGAGACCCCTGTCAATAAGCTTTCTCTTCCTTTCATTTAACACTCTTGTACTAAAAGCGTGACAGCAGGTGCAAGGTTCCTGTAAATGGGCTTTGCCCAGACAGTATACACAACTGGTGTGGCTGTCTGTAAGAAACATTTTCTGCGCACACCTGTCTCATTTTTTGAAGCCCGAAAGGTGATGATCCTTGTGATCCTTATCTTTATCTTTAGACATAGTTAAAGGCTAAAAAATAAAGGTGTAAGGAAGAAGAAAAGTTTTTTTTTTTTTTTTTTATAACAGTCACACACACACAGGGAGGAAAGGCCCTCTAACTTAAACGGGTACTACGGCCTTCTAATTTAAATGGGCTGTACAGTCCTAACCCCCTAACTTTCAAAAAAACAGAAGCACAATACAGAAGAAACTATTTATATATATATATATATATATATATATATATATATATATATATATATATATATATATATATATATATAAAACAGGAAAAGGTGGTAGAAAAAGGACTAAATAAGTAAAAAATCATTCTACTTAGCCAACGAGCCAGTAAGACACAACCTCGAAGCTTTCGCGGCAGACGATATCTGGGAATTGCCGTGAGGCACCATGGGATAGGGGCTAGCCTCAAGCCAGTAAAAAGCTCTCAAGCTTTAATATAGGCCGAGTTGGAGCTGAATATTGGCTCCGAACCCATCCAGCAAGAATTACGGTGAGATAGGACTACATAACATCTAGTATTCAAAAGTATTATCATCATTATGGGTGACTCCAGCAGTTTAGTGAGACAGTTACATTTCCAATAGTAAATCTTCCCAACGTCTCCTTGATTACAATAATAGTCTGAAAATGGAGAAACATCTATCTATAAGTAAATGTTCTTGGTATCATTTTGATTAACATACTATGTCTACTCCTCCTCTGCCATCTTCCCTTTTCTTTTCAAATCAGACCATGATGCTATTGTATTTTCCAGCAAAGCAAAGGCTAAAATCAAGCACATTGCCTCCACAGTAAGTGACTAACCAAAAAATATGACGGCCCCTTACTATTACTGTGATCAAACCATAAATGCCCCCAGAAGGCCAATTACTGAAAGTTTAAAAAAATTCTCAAAATGGAGTCTGCATTAGAAACAAATGCAGTAGACGATTTAAGAATAACTCCCTGAGGTGAAACTATATATATATATATATATAGGATAAACAAACTATGTGGTAAAAAGAAAAGGATTTTCCTAGCATAAATAAATTTCAAAACTTAAAACCAAGCATAACATACTCCTGAAAGCAGTAATGCACATATTTCAGTTAGAAAAGCCTCTTGTAAGCTCAAGTTCATAGTTTCACAATAAAGTACAAGGCAACCAGCCTGTAGACCATTACAAGCCTAAGCAAAAAGAAAAAAATATATTCAAAAGTACCCTCCATCCTCAGTGTAGACCAGGAGAGAATTTGAGGCTGCTCATCCTATTGCCTAGAATTACCTTAAAAGTGGCAAGGCTGCCATTTTGTTTCAGATGTAGTGGAAGTTTGTTTCAGAGGTGATGGGTAAGTTAGGATATGAATCTATCATGCTATTATGTCCATGCCTCTCAACATCTTGGTGCAATAAATCTGCACAAAGCCTAAAATACTGTGGGGATAAACACAAAAATAGGGACAGATTTTAATTATTACTCGCATAAATCTACAAAGTTGCTAAAATAACAGGATTTGAAGTAGGATGCATTTTCTGAAAGATATGAAGTCTAAAACTCAAATATATGTCATTATTTAATGAAAAGTAAAAAAAGCAGTGAACCAGATATTTATTGAACCAGAGGTGTATTGGTTACTGACTAACTGTTGCTTGGGTTATTGGTTACTGTCATTATTTAATGACTTCAGTCCTCAGTGATAGTCTAACACATTGAATCTGATTGATAGTGAGGCACACTGATGTCCCACTCACTAGATTGAATAAGGAGAAAGTAACTGTCAGCTGCCTGTCAGATGCCAGGATCCACCACATAACGCATGCACTCAAGACCCTCAACAACAGGTACAAATATGACTCTGCTATTGTACATGTGGGTGTGAATGACTGGAGATGCACTCAGGTCCCTCAACAGCAGGTACAAATATGACTCTGTTATTATACATGTGGGTGTGAATGACCGGAGACGTACCACCCTGGACTACATGAAAAGAGACATGGAGGACCTCTCGGATTATGCAGCCCAGGCGGGTAAGAACCTAGCCCTGAGCAGCATCCTATCATCACCCAGAATGATACCACAGTACTTAAGCAGGAAAATGACTGACTTCAACAATTGGTTAAGTTTCTGGTGTCATTCTAAGGGGATCCATTATCTGTCTGCCTGGGATGACTTGATTGACAGCCCTCGATGCTTTTTCAGAGATGGCCTGCATCTGTCATCCCTGGGCTTCCAGATACTGGCCAAGGGTCTTGCCACCCCTATAGTGCCTTTTTTAGGCGGTGTTCAAAAGGCCAAATTACTACTGTAACAGCTACAAACAAATGCAATCTGAGGGACATGCTGCCCAATGCTAGAAGTATAACTTTCAAAATGTACTCGCTCGAAGCACTCCTTAAATTGGAGAACATCAACATTTGTGCTGTAACAGAGACCTGGTTCAAGGCAGCAGAAAGCACCCCTGCACTACCAGGCTATAACTCATTCCACACCTTTCGGCCCCAGAACTTGGACCAAAGCTCCAAAGGCGGTGGTGTTTCCATTTTCATAAAGGATGCGCATGCGCACACCTCCAGACTGGTAGCCCAACATAACGCATCAGAGATACTTCAGGTGCAGCTAACATTGGGTAAGACAGCGATTCAGATCGTAGCCTGCTATAGGTCCCCAACCATGTCCCAAGACTCACACTCCACGTTCCTAAACACCCTGGAGAATATTAGAGTCCAACCTAACACTCTCATACTGGGCAACTTCAACTACCCCTCCATTAACTGGGAAAACTACTCATGTACCAATACACTTGCCCAACATTTCCTGGAATTCATTAATTCCAATGCCCTGGACCAGCTTGTTCTTACCCCCACTAGAGGTGGCAACATCCTTGACCTGGTCATTACTAACATGGGCGACCGTTGCTCTAAACCAATAGTCAACTCCTCCCTGGTTAGATCCGATCACAAACTAATCACCTTGGAAATCCACATCCCCCCCACAAAGGTAACTGCCATGAAAAACTTCTCCAAAGCTAACTTTGGGCTCATAAAAACAGAGGTGGCTAACTTCATGGCACCCATGCAAATGGAGAATAGTTGCATGACCGCCTAATCATACACCACTGCACTGTATGAACATGTACACAGGTGCATGGATCTTGCCATACCCAATAGAACCAAGACGATCTCCTCCCAAAAATAGGAAGCCAATCTGGGGATCCCATGCAACATAGGCAAACTCTACAACAGAAGGAGGAAACTGATGCGGAATAAGGTGAAGTCCCAAGACTGGAAAAACTCCCCTATCAGCCTCAACAAAAAGTTGAGATCCCTCATCAAATCCTCTAAAGCTAGCTATGAAAACAGAATTGCAGCAGATAGTAAAGACAACCACAAGGCCTTCTATACTTATGTAAAGAATCTCCATAGCAATTTCCAGATTTGCTCTGAGCTACTGCACAATGGTACCTTCTATACTGAGCCAACAGATATTGCCAATATACTGGCAGACAGATTCAGTGCCAACTTTACCCTTCTTTCCCCTCCCAAAGGACCTATCACATTAAAAATAGATTGTCAGGCACCCAGTATTACTGCTGTACAGGTTAAAACAGCATGTCCAAGGCCAAGAATACAGCGCCTATGGGACCTGACAATATCCCTGGCTGTGTGCTACATGAACTATAGAGTGAACTGGCACCTCACCTGTGTGCCCTGTTCAGTCACAGCCTCACCTCAGGCTTTGTCCCTACCGCATGGCACACTGCTACAGTCATCCCTCTCCACAAAGGAGGAGCAACTAGAGACCCTGGGAACTATCCCCCCATTAGCCTAATGAGTCTGATATGCAAAGCTATGGAACACATCATCATGGACCTAATAAACAAGGATACAGGGAATCTCCAAACTCTAGATCCCACACAGTTTGGTTTTGTGAAGGGTAGATCATGCCTGCTGAACTTGGTCAACTTCTTTGAGTCAGTCACCAGAGCTGTGGATGAAGACAAGGTTGTTCACACAGCCTACCTTGATCTGGCCAAGGCCTTTGATACCATTCTCCACTCAGGAATCATAGAAAACTGAATAAGCTATGCATCAACCCCTATATCACTAGGTGGGTTGCAAATTGGCTCACAGATAGAAGCCACAGTGTGAAAGTAGCTGACTCCAAGTCTGACTGCCGACAAGTCACGAGTGGAGTCCCACAGAGTTCAGTCCTGAATCCTCTCCTGTTTAGAATCTACTTCTCTGAAGTCCAGGCCAACACAAAGGGAATCTGGCTGACAAAGTTCACAGACGATTGCAAGTTGGGAGCTATTATTAACTCCCCAAGTGATGCTGATATCCTACAGAAAGGCCTCACTGAGACCAACGACTGGTGTCAGAACCATGGCCTTAAGCTCAATGCCAAAAAATGTGTTGTCATTCCCTTTGGGAAAAACCCATTTCCCATGAATTATCACATTGATGGTAGTCCACTGAACACAGAAGGTGTTATAAGAGATGAGGGAACACAGGTTGATAGCAACCTCTCTTTCGACCACCACATACCACTGTGGTCAGAAAATCCTTCTATGTGGCACATCTCATTACGAAAGGTTTTGCATCCAGGAAGAAAGAGGTCATTGTCTCCCTCTACTCTTCCCTCATTAGGCCAATCATCGAGTACAATGTCCCATTTGGCATGCACCTCACTAGACACCTGCAACAACTGGAGAGGCCACAAAAGTACCCACAAAGAGGATTCTAGGACTTAAACACTTCTCCTGTATGGACAGACTCAAAAAACTCCAACTATTCTCTGTCTCATATTGCCTACTTAGAGGCGATCTCTGCTTGACTTACAAAGCCATGTCTGACCCAGCTCTGTTAGAAACATCTAAAGAATTTCCAATCCCTCCGCACCACATGCTCCAGAGACCTCAACCTCATTACCACAACAAACAGAACATGCTGGAGGGACAGGTTCATAGCCCAGAGACTGCCCATGCTATGAAATAGACTTCCCATACATGTCAAATAGAGCACCTCACTGGCTATCTTCAAAAGAAAAAATTCAGTGAACCTTGAATCCTGGTTTCCGATTAAAACGTCTTTATTACAAACTGGACCAAAAGTGAACACTGCAACGAAAAAACACTAAGCGCTTTCACCCTAATAGTAGGGCATCATCAGAGTAACTAAATCACACTACCATCATCCCTTAAATATTGAATGGTTAAAACAATTAATTAGAATAATTGTTTGATTTAAAAGAATTAATCTATTAAATTTAAAATTATTTAAAAAATATTTATATAAATATAAATGTTTAAAATTGAATGATCTTGTGTAATCATTAAAATAACATTACAATGTTTACAAAAAAGACACATTTGGTAAACACATATATGTAAGTGAGCAACATACAGCAAAAAAACATGGGTGGTGAGAAGAAAAATCTATTTCTAAATAAAATTTTTGTTTTACCAGTTTTTACATAAGTGGATTTGAGTATCTTCAAAAGAAATCATGATGAGTGGAAGGGAAATAGAAAATTCACCATGGGGATCACTCCAGTGGCTCTACTTGACAGAGGCACTGGGAACTAAGGTCGGTGGCATGATGCCAGGGTAATCATATGGGCTAGGCTTGTAAAGGCTCCAGGGCCATTAGCCTAGTCCACACCTATGAACCTATGAGTGCAGGTAAAATGGAAGAAAATATTAATGCATTTGACAAGTGCGTTAAAGAATTTAGATGTTATACTAAGCATTAAAGGTTTCTTCAAATTAATTGCATAACATATTTCAGCCACAAGGATTACCATTGCCTAGCGATGAAATTTCATTCAGCTTTGGAACCACAAGTAAGGCTATTGCGACACTGAGCTTTGATGATGCCCCTCCTGCCTGACCACATCTCCTGACCAAACTGAAACAACCTTTGGCAAAATCAAGAAAATAGTTCCCTTGGCTCCAATAATTTCCCAGGAAGTTAGCCAGTGCTGTAAAATATAATCAGTTGCACCCCAATCACATCTTTATAAATAATGACCTCTTTAGATCTGGATGATATTCATTTGGCAATTAGCTCCACCAAGTAGAAGAACTCTCTGACTATTGTAGTAACATGATGATCAAAGTAGAGGGAATTATCAACCTAAGTTCCAAGGTCCCTAACAGCATTCTCCTTTTGAATTGGGGTATTGTCTGTGCTATATATTGAGGGTGGGAGTTATCAAATTTGATAATATTGCTCTAAACTAAACATATTTCCCCTGCTCCTAAGGATCCATGAAGTGAGTGGCAGGCCTTTACTCAGGGTTTGTTTAGTGCTTTAATGGCAATGAAACCTCCTCAGGGAGTTTCACAGACTTTGGCCCTGACATTATGGCAACTTTCTACAGTAGTCCCTATTTACAGGGAAAGGCATAAAGCACTTTAATCCCTAGTATTACCTTTAGTGTTTCTTATTGTACTTATAGAACACTTTTTTATTTTCTTCTATTTTATCTGTACTCTTAAGACCATAGGAGGCCTTTGTACTAGGCCTGTAAAAAGACCTATCAGACCCAATATTATCCTGTTCAAGGTTATGGAGGAGATCATTATGGAACGTGATCAGATGAAAATTAGTAATTTGCAGCTTCTATGGTGGATATAAAAAGTTTAAACACCCCTGTTAAAATGCCAGATTTTTGTGATATGAGACCACAATAAATCATTTCAAAACTTTTCCCACCTTTAATGTGACCTATAACCTATACAATTAAATTGAAAAACAAGCAAATCTAATAGGAGAAAAAATAGAAAAAAAAAACGTACAATAAGCTGGTTGCATAAGTGTGCACACCCGTAAACTAATACTTTGTTGAAAAACCTTTTGATTTAATTACAACATTCAGTCTTCTTGGGTAGGAGTCTATCAGCATGGCACAGCTTGACTTGGCAATATTTGCCCACTCTTCCTTGCAAAAGCACTCCAAATCTGTCAGATTGTGAGGGCATCTCTTGTGCACAGCCCTCTTCAATCACTCCACATATTTTCTATTGGATTTAGGTCTGAGCTATGGCTGAACCTTTACAAAACTTTAATTTTCTGCTGGTGAAGCCATTCTTTGTTGATTTAGATGTATGTTTAGGATCATTGTCGTGTTGAAAGGTGAAATTCCTCTTCATCTTCAGCTTTCTAGCAGATGCCTGAAGCTTTTCGGCCAAAACTGACTGGTATTTGGAACTGTTGATAATTCCCTCCACCTTGACTAAAGCCCCAGCTGAAAAAAAGCAACCCTAAAGCATGATAATGCTACCACTGTGCTTCATCCTGGGGATGGTGTACTTTTGGTGATGTGAAGTGTTGTTTTTGCACCAAATGTATCTTTTGGAATTGTGGCCAAAACGTTCAACCTTGGGCTCATCAGAACATAACATTTTCCCACATGCTTTTAGGGGACAATGTATTGTTTTTCAAATTTTAGCCTGGCCTGGATGTTTTACTGTGTAAGAAAAGGCTTTCATCTTCTAAC
Organism: Protopterus annectens; assembly: GCF_019279795.1. Taxonomy (NCBI): domain Eukaryota; kingdom Metazoa; phylum Chordata; order Ceratodontiformes; family Protopteridae; genus Protopterus; species Protopterus annectens. The sequence continues at coordinate 1,036,888,107 of NC_056735.1, forward strand.
CCTACCCCATAGCCCAGACATATGGAGTATATGGGGACATTGTTGTCATATGTAGCACAGAACCAGTACTTGCCAGAAATTCCTGCAGTTCCTTTAGTGTTGCTGTAGGGCTCTTGGCAGCCTTTCTGACCAGTTTTTGTCTTGTCTTTTCATCAGTTTTGGAGGGACGTCCAGTTCTTTGCAATGTTGCTGTTGTCCTATATTTTCTCCACTTTTTGATGACCGTCTTCACTGTGTTCCATGGTATATCCAATGCTGTGGAATTTTATTGTACCCTTCTCTTGACTGATACCTTTCAACAATGAAATCCCTTTGATGCTTTGTAAGCTGTCTGTGAACCATGGCTTTTGCTGTAGCAGGCAGCTGAGTACGTCAGGAACATTCTGCTTGGACAGCTGAACTTTATTTGGGGTTAATCAGAGTCTCTTTAATTGATGGCAGGTGTGTAACCAAGAAGACTAAATGTTGTAATTAAATCAAAAGGTGTTTCAACAAAGTATTAAAGGGTGTGCACACATGCAACCAGCTTATTGTATTTTTTTTTTTATTATTTTTTTATATTTTTCCTCCCTAACAGATTTGTTTTTCAATTGAATTGTACAGGTTATAGGTCACATTAAAGGTGGGAAAAGTTTTGAAGTGATCTATTGTGGTAACATGGCATTTTGACAGGGGTGTGTAAACTTTTTCTATCCACTGTATATCTGAAATAATAACATGTATACTAAATTTGGTTACTTTCTGATGAGACTATATATTTTCTGGAAAAGATGAAGCACCAACTTTAATCTCACAAGGGCCTTCAACACCATCTCTGGTGAAGGAATTATGAACAAACTCAGTTAGCAAAGAGTCAAATCTTGTGTAGTTCATTGAAGTGAGAAGTGGCATTCAATAAAAATTCCAATGGTAAAAGTGGGAGGTCATCTTTCTTCACTGAATGAAGTTGCCAATGGGGTGCTGCTCACTTGTTTGCACACATACACATCTTTTAGGTATCTTGTTTTTTAGACGCACAGGTTGATAACAATAGCATTTGGCTGATTAATTTGTTCATGATTACAAAATGGGTTGTACTGTCTTCCTCTTTCAGAGAAAAAAGATGTCCTTCCATTTCACTGTTGCAGTATTATAACAGTAGGGGTCCCCTGCTTAAGGCAGCCTGACCTCCGGCCAGTATACCAAAGCCTTAGATTGCTTTAAGGTACGCCGTACATCACACATATGCTCCTTGCATAGCATAGGGCATAAAGGAGATGTCCAGATATACCATCCTCAGAACTTCTTTGCCACCAGTCCAAATGCCATCTCTTGATTGTCGGGCTGAATGCCTATGTTCCGTTGCTGGTTTCACAGAGCCATTGCAGATAAGTGCCCAGCTGGGGTTCCTTTTTATTTGTCTTTTCTTTTGTTGCTTCTTAGGTTTCATGTCATCCAATAAGGATAAATGCCAGTGTGGGAGACAGATTCCCAATAAAGACCACCATGAATAGTGTCTGGCAGGGATCTGGCTTTAAGCATGTCCTTGGAGGCCTTGCAGATGTCCATTTCATACATTCAGGGGGAACTCTGGTTGAACATTTCCGATAGGCCTAGGGGTGTTCCTCAGGTTTTAGTCAGAGAAGAAGTCCTTACTACCATTATTGAATACCGTCCTAGGTCAGAGCCTTCCATGTTTTATAAGGCAGATGCCCCATTGAAGTAAAAAACAAAAAACTAAACATATTTCCCCTGCTCCTAAAGATCCACAGAGTGAGTGGCAGGCCTTCGTTCAGGGCTTGTTTAGTGCTTTAATGGCAATGAAACCTTCACAGGGAGTTTCCGTTCCAGGTCCCCCTTGGTCCTCTACTCCCCTTAAAAGGCCCAGGGAACAGGATTCCTCTGAGGAGGAGTTGAATTTGGATGAGGAATCCCATGCTTACTCTTCTCAGATTCCTTATCTGTTGGACTATGGGTCAGAGGAAGAAGAATCTACCAGTCCTGATACTCCCTCTGAAGATATTTCTTTTGGGGACATGATCTCTAGGATGATGGAATTCTTTAAATGGGATTATGCTCAGGTCACTGAGATTCATAAAATGTACTATGAGCTGTTGCAGATGGAATCTCCTAAACCTTCTGCTGTTCCTCTTGTTTTGTCTAGTTTGTTGTATGCATTTTCCAATGCCTCTAAAGCTCCATATTCTCAGCCCCCTGCTCCCAAGAAACCTGTTAGATTCTATAGCATGCCTGAGGACTCTAAATATTTGTACAAATGTCCTGCAGCTGACCTCTCAGTGGTGCCTGTAGCCTCTAACAAGCACTCTCTATTGTTTCCTTCTCCAAAATTGCTACCCTCTGATAAAGATAGCAGAACCACAGAAAGGGTAGGTAAGAAGGTTAAAATCTCAGCTACCTTGGCTTTTAGGGTTGTTAATTGTCAAACCCATATGTCCAGGTATTTGTTGGCTCTCCTATCCCAGGTTTGTCAGGTTATATCTGATCTTCCAGACTCTGAGGGTAAACCTTCTGCTTTTTCCCTTTTAGGGACTCATAACTCAGGTGGCTCGTAATTCCATGAAGTGTAGTTATGATCCAGCAGATACTTCTTCTAGGGCTGCTGCTTGTGGGTCAGTGATGAGGAGGTATTCTTCGCTTTGGCTTCAGCCTTTCCCTGATGATATCAAGCCTAAGTTCATGGATGCCTCTCTTGATGATAAACACTTATTTGGTGAGGCCATTGATGATTGTTTAAGTCCCTTCAGGATAATTTATTTATCTTTATTTTATTTTACATTTGTGTACCGGGATAGTCCAACTGGATACATGGCCATTTTCAGTGGAGGCCCGGGGAGAAAAGCTCCACAAAGACAAACTTACATAGATTACACAGAAGTTAGCAAACAATTATAAAAACAACATGATTATATACAATGGGTTAGTAGTGATTCCCTAGTAGGGACTCACAATTGTCATGGACAGAGAATTAAAAGTAAGAGACATTGGATTGGAAGCACAGCTTGGTGATGTAGTTACAAGTTATGATAACTGCAGAATATGCTTTTAGTTTATAACTTAATCAGGGTTGGTACATGGGCATAGCCAATTCACTTTGGAGGATTGTAGGGTTATATAGTTTGGCAATGAATTCTAGGTTTTGCCAATGAAGTTGGCAAACAGAGATTCACCAGCAGAGTTATTAGCTTTGTGGGTTTGGACCAGTAGTTTATCGGCTGACTGTACGGATCTTAGATTGCTATATGGCTTAATAATATTTTTAAGTGAGGGGTTATCCTCAGGGTGGTACAAAATTTTGTACACTATTAAGAGTTGATTGAATTTAATTAAGCTGGGCAGTTCTAGCCACTCTAGTTGTTTAAGGTTCTGGCAGTGGTGGGTTCTATAGATGGAGCCAGTGGCGAATCTGGCAATATGATTGTAGCTATGGGACAGCTTACCTAGTTCGGATTTGTTGAGGTTTGAGAGTACAGGCAAGGCATATAAGAGAGTAGAGAGTAGGTGTGATTGGGCGATTGCAGTCCTAGCCAGTGGGGTTAAAAATGTCTTGTTTCTATACAGTGATCCAAGCTTCTTATTGATGGTCTGTATGGTTTTGTTGACCTGTAGGTCAAATTTGAGATTATTGTCTATGATAACCCCTAGCAGTTTGGTGTGATTATCTGGGGAAATGAAAGTGTGGTGGATCTACTAGTGGGAGAGAAGAGTAGAAGTTTAGTTTTATTGGGGTTCAGAAGTAGGCATTGATTGGTGAACCAGTTCTCGATAGTGTTAAATGTATTTTGGGTTAAGATTTGCAAATCGGATGGGGGAGGTGGCTGAGCAGATGAGAGTGGAATCATATGTGTATTGGATGTAGGTGGCTTTAGGGATAGCAGTGTGGAGGTTGTTGATAAAATAGAGAAAAGTAGTGGACCTAGTATGGACCCTTGAGGGACACCAAGTGTGAGAGGCAACTGGCTTGAGTGTTTGCCCTGCCATAGTACTGCCTGCAGTCTACAAGTCAGGTAGGACTGGAACCACTGGATAGCAGGCTTGTTGAGGGAAATAGATTTTTAGTGAAAGAATGAGAAGTTCATGGTTGACCATGTCAAAGGCTTTTGATAGGTCAATAAAGAGGGCAGGGGTTAGCCTATTGTCATTCCTGTTTTGGTTTATGACAGTAGTAAAGGAAAGGAGGGCTGAGCTGGTGCTGTGGTATGGCCTGAAACCATGCTGGGAGTCGGATAGTAAGTTATTCTGTGAAAGGTATTGCATTAGTTGCTTGTGTACACATTTCTCCATTATTTTGGCTAGTGTGGAAAGAATGGCAATGGGTCTATAGTTGGATATGTCTGAGGAGCTACCACCTTTATGAAGTGGGATGATGTGAGATATTTTCCAGAGGGAGGGGATAGCATTTTTGGATAAGGTTCTGTTGATGAGGATAGATATGGGATATGCAATGGCATCTGCAGCTATTTGCAGGTACTCTGCAGGGAGGAGGTCAGCAGCGAGGGTGGTAGATTTTAGATTTTTTAGAAGTGTTTTGATAAAACTAGTGGATATTGGTTGGAAGCCGAATTACAGGTGATTATTAGGTAGATCAGGCATGTGGTTTAAGCTGGAGGGGGTTAGTTGATTTGCTAGGGATTGGATTGTTTCAGTGAAAAAGTTATTAAAGGTGCTAGCTATTGTCTCTTGTCTCTGGGGAACTATGGGTGTAGTTAGCCGGGGTTGGGGTGGTGGAGTGACCTGGACAAAGTAGTTGATTTAAGCCTGCCCAGACCTTTTGAGGGTTGTTGTGGTGTTTTTGTAGGAGATTTTGGTAGAAGCTTTTTTTTATCTAGTAAAATAGATTTTTTTGTATCATTCCTGAGTTGACAATATTTTAGATGGACAAGTGGAGCTTTGGTTGTTCTCCAGCTTGCCCAGGCTCTGTTTCTAGTTTTGATTTTAGCTTTGGTATCTTTTGTGAGCCATGGTGCTGTATTTGATCTAGTTTTTATTGTACGTGCTGGAGCATGGGAATCAAGGATACTTAGGAATTTAGTGTTAAAGTGATCTATGGCCTCCTCTAATGTTAGATTTTTTAGTTTTGACCAGTCAACTGCTTTTATTTCATTTTGGAATATAGCAGTATCAAAGTTTTTCCTGTTTCTAAATGTTTTATATTTGGGCTGGTGAGGGTTTCCTGCCTTATGTTTTATGATATAGGTTAGACAATGGTCGCTGAGGTCATCAGGGAGAGTACCAGCTGTGTACAGTTGGGGTTGGTTATTAACTAGGATCCAATCTAGAATACTTTCCTTGCTGGTTGGTTTGTTTATCCTAATGGGAGAGGTTATGGTCTGTTTAAACACAGATAAGTTTATATGAGTGAGGGGGGGGGGGGTCAGAGGAGCAGGGGTACCAGTCGGTGTTAAAATCACCAAGAACTATGGTTTCTTGGGGATAGGTAGTGGATAACCAGTAAAGGAGATCTTCTAGGGTATTTAGGTTGTTGCCTGGTGGAATGTATGTACAATGTTCAAGTGTTTGTTTTGGTTAATTTGTAGCTTGGTTATGAGGAGTTCAGCGTTATTGAATTGGGGAGGTTGAATGGTATCTCTATTAACGGTTAGAGTATTTTTGTAAAGGACTGCTATCCCACCTGCTTTCCTTGTAGCATGGTCTAACCGGTGAATATTGTATTCTGGAGGTAGTATTTCATGGTCAGTAGTACTGGGTTTTAGCCAGGTTTCCATAAGACACATAATGTCTGGGGAGTGGGTTGCTAGGAGGGTGTGTAGGTTGGGAATCTTATTGTTAATACTTCTATTATTTAGGTGAAATGCTAGGAGGAAACTACTGGGAGTATTCATGGGTAGCTTGACTGTGGGAGTTGTGGTAGGGGGGTGGAGGTTATTGGGTGTGGGTGGGCCAGGGTTGGGATGAATGTCTCCATGTGTTATAAGGTTATAGTGATAGGATATTCTGAGCTTTAGGAGATTGTTTATAAGCTTTATATAGTCTTTGTCTTTAGGATTATGTTTTGTGGCTGTACAGGGGTGGTATTTTACAGAGTGTGGTATATTCGGTGTGCAGGGGAAGGTAAAGTGTTTGGTGTTATGTGTGAAGTCATGGGTGTCTGTTTGACCATTTGGGTAGTGAATACCATGGTCAAGTGTTTGTTCGTAGGCAGTGAGATGGTAAAATAGAAACAGTATAGGCATTTGGGTAATTAGTGTTTTTTTGCTTGTTTGCATTTTGATAGGGGGCGGGCCAAATTTGTTGGCTGACTGCTAACAGGGTGTGGAAGAATGAGAGAGAAGGAAATGGGTTAAGGGGGCAGGGTTGCTCAATGATGTATGAGGTGCTGATTGGTACTTAGCAGGAAGGAAGTGGCAAAGTCTGGTTTAAATTTAGCACTAGTGGGGGGGTGGAATTTGGGGGCAGGGAGGGGAGCGGAGTGAGCTGAGCGTAGCGAGGGCAAGTGGAGCGGGGCTAACACTGACTCTGAGAGTTACCTTGGGCTTTTGGTTTGGTTTGTTTGATTGTATGTAAGCAGTATTGTTGGCTGTACTTTAATTTGTTTTATTCTTTTTTAATTTTACACCAAATTTCAGGCTAAGTTTAATTGTATCCTAGGGGTAAACTAGCAAGTGTAGTCAATAAGGAGGGAGCGAAATTACTTTACCAAATTAAAAAGTAAATGCTTGGGACTGGAACACTGTGTGAGTGTAAGGCTGATTCAAAGTAGTATAGCCCGGTCTAGTGGCAATTGGCTAGATCCCTTCACTGTTGTTATGCATACACCATTAAGCCTCAACAGTTTACAACAACTAAATTGTAGTTCACCTATTACAATTGAAAAGCTGGAGGGAGTCAGGTTCTTCCTTTCCAGAGGTTTTACTTAGTTAAGATAGCCAGCTTCAGTGGAGAAGGTAGAAATTGCTTTATGCAGTGAATCTCAGGTGGGGGGGGGGGTCACTCAGAAAAGAAACCCGTGCAAACTGAAAAATAAAGGTAAATAAGGCAGAATTAGTGCAAAGGTTACAAGAATGTGAAGTGGAGAGCATGCAAGGAATAGAGCTGGAGAGTAAAATTAATTATATTGCATACATTATAATTAAAATTGATTATAGTGCATACAGTATCAGCTCTGTAAAACCACTGACTAACAGCAGTAACATACAGCCTCTAAGTCCAGTGATAACAGCTGTATACTTCAGTGAATACACACAGGATATAATGCACAAAGCAAAGTTTGTCTGTTTTAGGACAATAATTCTAGAGCTATGTTATTCAGTATGAACTAACAGTAACATGAACTGCATTCACTTAGTCTTCTATAAAAGCAATTATAAAGTCCAGCCTGTAAGTCTTCTAAGTACAGTAGCATGCCATAGGAATGTTTACAAATATAATCAGATAATGGTAAGGCTTTACAGGAGCTCAAACATGTGTTTGTTTCTTCTTTTCCTAAATTTCAGAGAAAATACCCCAGTAAGCCAGCCTTTGTTTGAGGCAATCTCACCCTCCTCTTAAAGGCAAAAAGTGTGGCAAGTGGGCTCCTCTTGCTAAGCCTACTCATTTTTCAGTGCCTCAGAAGTCTGCCTTTCCAGATACACCAGGTGCTGTCTGACTATCTTACTCCTCTCAGCCACTTTCCTCTTTCTCTTTGCCTCTCTCTGTCTTCCTGTTTGGCTACAGAATACTCAGGATTCCAGGGGTTTGTCCATTATATGCCAGGGAGTATTTCATGATGTGGAAATCCCTTACCCCTTTTATGGATATTCCTCAGCTCCCTCTGGAAAAAATTCCCTTTTTTCCAGAGGTGCTTCAGGACCTTTTACTCCGGGTGCTATTGAAGAGCTGCCTGTGTTCCAAAGGGGGGGGGGGTTAAGATGTTTCTAGTACCCAGAAAGCAGGGTACTTGGAGACTAATTCTAGCCCTCTCTCATCTAAACACTTTTCTGAAGGTGCTCACATTTCGAATGTTGCCCCTTCAGACTTTGTTCCCTTTTTTGCTTCCCCAGGTTTAAATGGTGTCTATGGATCTCAAAGATTCATATCTCCATATTCAGATCCACCCCCTTTTCACAAAGTTTTTACACTTTTCTGTTGCTTCCTGGCATTTTCAGTTCTCTGCTTTGCTCTTTGGACTTTCTACTGCCTCAAGGGTATTCACCAAATGCATTGCTCCTGTGATTGTTTTTTTGGATACTTCAGGGATCCAAGGATTTCCCTAATTGGATGACCTTCTGTTTCAGGCATTGTCCCCAGTGATTCTGTTGCAAAATCTCCATTTTGCCACCTCTCTTCTTCTGAGCCTGGGGTTTGCAATAAACTTCAAAATGTATTCTGACTCCTTAGTACCATGTTTTTCTGGGTTACAGGATTCAGACAGTACCTTTGTTGGCACCCCTGCTTCCTCCCAAGGCCTTGACCTCATCTCTTTCTTTCAAACAGCTATTCCTCTGGCTTCCATTACAGCCAGGGAAGTTCTTAGAGCTCTGGGTGTCATGGCATCCACCGTCCCTATGCTCCCTCTTGACCAACTTCACATGACGAAGTTTAAGTGGTTCCTGAAGTCAGTTTGGCTTTAACATGCACATCCCCTAGACTCTGTAGTTCCTCTCCTTCCTTGTCTCAAGAGGGAGCTACACTAGTAGTTTCAGCAGTTGTCCCTAAGTCCAGGGTTCTATTTTCATCCCCCTCTTCCCTCTCAAAAGCTGTCCACATATGCTTCAAATGTGGGATGAGGAGTAGCTTTTGGCTCCCTAAAGCTACAGGGGGTGTGGTCTCCTCTTCAACAGAAAGAACACATCAGTGTCAAAGAGATGAGAGCCCTTCTTCTGGCTTTTCAGGCTTTTCATCCACTTTTCTCCCCAGGACCTCTCCAGGTATTCACAGACAATACCACAGTGATTTGGTATATAAACAAACAGGGGGAAAAGATCTTACCTTCTTTGCTGGCTGGCACTCCTGGTATGGGATCTTGCTGTCCAATATCAAGTTATTGTTCAGGCAGTTTACATTCCCTCAGGTCAAATAATTGTGGCAGACACTCTGAGCAGGTCCTTAACTCAATTCTACAAATAGATGCTTCACAGGGATGTGTTTCTGGACATTGTCCACCAGTGGGTTTCTCCTCAAATAGACCTATTTGCCTTCTGTCTGAACAGAAAACTTCCTCTGTTTTGTGCCAGAGTCCCAGGCCTTCTGGTGTGGAAGGTGGATGCCCTCTCTTTTTCTTGGTAGGGGGTGTTTCTTTATGCTTTCCCTCCCCTTCCTCTCATTCCAAAAGTCCTGTTCAAAATTCAACAGGATGCCCCCAGAATTGTTGGTGACTTCCTTTTGGCTGAGTCAGCATTGCCGCCCTCTTCTTCTGCATTTACCAAGGGCAATCATCGCAAGTTACCTCACAGGGTGGACCTATTCACACAAGACAAGGGATGTCTCATTCATCCCCACCTGTCCACGCTTCAACTGACTCTGTGGGTGATAGGATTTTGATTCCACATAGACACCTTTTTTTCTGAGGACATACTTTGGCTCCTGCAAGAGGCCAGGAAACCCAATACTAGGAAAAACTACTTATCCAAATGGAGGAGGTTTTCTGTTTGGTGTTTTTATCGTAACCTGGATTCACTTTCTGTAGAAGTCCCGTTGGCTCTCTCTTTTCTGTGCGAATTGCTCAATGCTGGGTTGGCATATTCTTCTGTTAAGGCCCACTTATCAGCTGTCTCTGCTTTTCTGTCTTTATCTCCTCCTTTAGCTTCTAGCTTTGAAGCTAAACAATTCCTTACAATCATCCTTCATATTGGGCCTCCCTCTCTGGGATCTTAATTTTGTTTTGGAGAAATTGACTATGGCACCTTTTGAGTCTGTGGTTTCAACTTCCTTGCAACATTGCTCTTGGAAGACTGTTCTTTTGTTAACCTTTACTTCTGCCTGATGGGTGTCTGAGCTTTACGCCCTTTTGGCTTGTCCTCCTTTTTTGGTATTTCATAAGGACAGGGTGTCCTTGTGTACTAATCCTTCTTTTATGCCCAAGGTGATGAACGAGTTGGCCCCGAGTCTATTCACTTGCTCACTTTTTTCCCTTCTCCACAATCTTCCAGTGAGAAGATGCTGCACATGTTGGATGTGCATAGACAACTCAGATTTTATTTGGATAAGACAAAGACTATTAGGAAATCTGATCAACTCTTTGTTTCTTTTAATCTCAGGCCCTTGAGATTAGCTGTATCCAAGCAGACTATTTCTTCTTGGATCTCAAAAGCTATTTCTTTTTGTTATGGTAAGAGCCTTCTTTTTTTCTGTTAAAGCTCATTCTACTAGAGCTTTGGCTTCTTCTGGTGTTTTTTCAAGGGTTGGATACTAACTCTATTCTTGAGGCAGCTACCTGGACCTATGTGTATACTTTCATCAAGCACTACAAGTTGCATGGAATTTCCAGAGATAGAGCTAGTTTTGCTAGGGTCATCCTTGATGGCTTCATAGAGAGCTTTGCTGGTCCTTCCTCCTCTCAAGTTTCTTTCTGAGCTTTGGCACTGTCCCTACTGTTAAGACTACTGCAAAAGTCAAATGGAAGCCGATAGTACAGTTCTGTTAAATCTTACCATAATGGCACATGTCCTTCTCTTCACTGTTGCAGTATTCACTCCCTCCCTTCTCCCCCATGGTCCATTTGTCTTCTAGATGTACTAGTTACTTCTTGGTTTTCCTAGGACTGGCATTCCTACTGGAGCTTTCAGTTCTGAGGATGGTACATTAGGATGTCATCTTTATGCCCTACACTACACAAGGAGCATAAGTGTGACATACGGTGTACATTAAAGCAAACTATGGCTTTAGTATAATGGATGGATGTCGGGCTGCTCTAGGCAGCAGTGGATCCCTACTGTTATGAATACTGCAACAGTGAAGAGAAGGACATTTATCAGTATGGTAAGATTTTACAGGTCTACTTTATGTGCTCGAAGTCAGAGAAAATCAAATAAGATATTCTTGACACGAGTACACCAAAAGCGCAAAACATTTAAAATGTAAACGGAAATCTCTGTAGGTGGAGATTTCCATTTACTTCAATGTAGTGTGATGTCGGAGTTGGTATATTTAAGTAGCGGGGGATGTGGGGGGTGCAGGTGGCCTTGCCCCCTGCCTACACTAGTTAAAATTTTTTTTTTGTGTATTTTTTTTTTTTGGAATTCGATTGTTTAATAGTTTGATGCATATGGTTCAATCCATATGCATTCGAGCTACTAAACTTTCAAGGTCCTAAAGTAGACCCAGAGTTTACACAACTGTACTTTATTTAAAAAGGGTTGGCCTCAACATACACCTGATGCAAACAGTAAAGGCATAGTCTTTGATGTTAAGAAGTATAGCACAGTAACTTTTGGGGAGCATTTGTTCCTGCTACTTTCTGTACCAGTGCAAAGCAAATTATGTTGTTAGGCAGCAATTACAATCATAGATAGGGAACCATCCTTATATTAGCAGGTTGTTACAGTGGAAAGGAAAATCTTTCACGTGACCTTTACCTGTATGTTACTCAAAGAAATGTGTAGCTGTTCAAGGGAAGTTCTAATTCTGCAGTATGCCTCATTCATTTTGCCAGTCTAAACATAATGCCTCCTTCTGCAATTTCTTGATCAGATAGCTGGGCCATCTGTGGACAGCTTCAAGGGGATAGGTAGGCTTGGTAACATGGGTTACTGTGACTATATTTCAAAAACTGTCATTCTGGTGGATCTAGTTATTATTTTCAATGCCATGAAAGACTCTTTTTTTCTGATTAAGGTTGTCTATCTGAACATAATGGTAGGAAGGTCAATACATGTACAAAGGCAATCAACCTTAAAATATCTGCTAATAATATATACATTAATAATAGGAGAAAACATGACACCTTTGAACTAAATTGCCCCTATCTTTAAAATTAAATAATGCCATTTGCATCACACTTTTTGAAAGGTACCTTGACAGATGCATGGCTGCATGAAAACTTCAACAAGAAAGAACAACCACTAAGATTTTAGAAATATTCTAGAAGGCTTAAGGCCATAAAAATGTTGTGAACCTACAAACCTGTATAGCGAGAAGGAAGGATATATGTTTATTAATTTGGAAGTAAATGGTCTACTACAGCAGTAAGTGTTCCTTAGTTATACCAGCTCAAAGTAGAGTATTAAGGCCATAAGCTAGTAATAAACATTCTGTAGTCATGTGTTTTCGGCAGAGTTCAGAATGTGTATCATGTGGTTTGGTATCCCATATCTATTACATTGTTTGGAATACATGCTGATGGAGCAGGTCACATACAGCTGTTGTCCATCTCTTCATTTTGGCTATCCCAAATTCACCAAATGTTATGTGGTATAAGAACTAAAAATAAGTAACGTCACCTTAAGTGAAAAATAGTTCAACTGCAGCCCCTGCAAATGTTTCTGTGTGGGTCAGTATATAAGAACCAGAAATTCTGGATTAAGAAACTTGATTTATTCCTAAATGAGACCAGGCTGTCAGACACTGCTTTGATTTTTGTATGTGACAAAGATAGAGTTTGGGAAAGCTTATAATATACCTGAGTTTTGTTAGGTGTCAGTATAATAACAGAAAAGAATATTATGTTTTCACGGCTACTTCTGCAGACTGTCTGATTCAATGATATGTAACTGTATTTCAGATATTAGGGACTGTATTTCTGCTGTCTGTCACTTGCCACAACATTAACTTGCATTAAACTACAAGCTTTATATCTAATATGCATTTCTGTATCTATTGCTTTCTTTCTACCCAGGGTCCGAAAGCACTAATTGTAGCACAGTTAAACTTTTAACATTCATAGGTAATGCCTCAGCACATAGTCAGTCGTAATTTAAATGTATAACGTCAGTATGGCATTTTAGTTTACTTAAAACAACATTAGTAAGCACCAGCGCAGCCAGTTGCATTTAATAAATTCATGTGTGTATGTTGCCTTCTCTCATTCTGAAGTCCAAAGACATTTAGTTATAGCTCAGTTACTTTGTGGTAACTGAATAGAATGAACCAGCAGATGAATATGACTGCAGGTCACAACAAAGTCATAGCAGTAAATAAGCTTGAATTTAATTCTAAAGTAAAATGCCATATAGCTGTGCTGTTTTTTTACATGGCATGAAATAAAAATGATACACACAAAAGCTTTTTTGAAGAAGCTTTGCATTATGACAAGTTTTTGCACCTTGGCAAGGAAACTATTCCCAAAGAGACCCATTTACATCAATAAATTCTATTATGGGCAGTGTCCGCCATCTCTGCCTGAAGACACATAATAGTAAAGACATGCAGGTACTCATGCATTCACAGTCTAAGCTAAGACTTAAGCCGCTGTGCATGCTATTCTGTTATCCAAAGTCATGCATATTCACAATAAGCAAACCTGGTAGCACTTCAAAGAAATAAGAGTTGACAAGTTGTCAAACACAATATTCTGTAGTCTTAATAAATCATCCAAATATGCATTCAAGAACTTGTGAGTTTGGTTTGGGTGGAGGTTAATTACGTGCTGTCAGAGTTTCTAAGCAGCGCTTCATAGCTTTTGTTCTAACACTATGCCCTAGCAGGGCATCTGAATTTTAATAATCTTTTTTGTCTAGAAAATCAGATGTGTAACTAATGCTTTATGAGACTCTAGGGCATGTAGAAAGAGAAGTGTGTTGTTCATTGCTAACAAGATGTTTGTTTTCTTATGCATGGATGCATGTTTGAAAATGTTTTCCATGATTATTGGACTGCTTTGAAATATATGATAGTTTATGTTCTTTTACTGTAATGGTATGCGATACGTGCTATGTTTATATTTTTTTTACTGTAATGGTATGTGATACACGTTATTGTATAAACAACTGATCTGTAAACATAGCATGTAGAAGAGAAAAGAAATATTACTTACATGATTTACTGTACAGATTTGTGCTGAATACTTCTTGGTTGGTCTAGATGCTTCTATTTAAAATCCTTTTAGTTATTGCTCTATGCATAAGCTATGTCATGCATTGTGGCATTGTTTCTTAACTCAAGTGTGACTACATATTGCTCACAGACTGTTTCTACACCAGCTTGTTAACTCTGCTGTCTTTGCAGGGTACACAGGTTTGATTACTTTCAGTGGGCATGACTATGACTAACAAAAGCTTGTGTAGAGAAGCTTAAGTATTGTCCTTATTTATTTGTTTATGTATATTTGTTTACCGGGGTATAATGTGATCATGCTTGCCCAATTACAGACTCAGCCCAGGATGAATACAAAACAAAGTAATTTATGAAGAATCAACACACATACAAGAAAAACAAATCTGGTATAGACAGTGTTACTGCAACAAAGTAAAGACAATGCTAGGTTTATAAAGTATAGTACTATGAAATTTAAAACACCATTTGTTAGTGTAACATAAGAATACAGAAAGAATTGAATAGAATAGGAAGAGAGAGAAGGCAGGAAATGAAAACTAGTGAGGGGTGAAGATAGGATGTGAACTGGAAGGGGAAAGTACTATGTACATGCTTTCATAAAACAGTAATATATACGTATGCAACACAATTTAGTTATGATATTTTCATAAAACAGCAATACATGCACTAGAATTTAATTATGGAGTTATGGCATTATTAGCTGGGATATTATTTAACTATGTAATATGTCTTGCATTAAAACATATTGTTTCTTCAAGAACTGTTTGAGCTGGAGTCAGAAGAGCAAAAGTATTCTGAAATATCAGTTAAATATCCAGAAAGTAATTACTAGAACTAAGGGGCTAGGGTAGAAAAAGCTGTGGTCAGAGCAGTGTAATTTAGTTGTGGGGGTTTGAAGAGTTGAAACTACTCTGGATTGATTCCTGAGACCGTGCAGTGATGCAGCTTCAATAAGCTTCATGGCAAGAGGTGAGAGAAGCTGTGGTAAATAGAGGTGCACTATATTCTTGCTGAGCAAGGAGAGTGACGTTACCAATCCTCCAAAGCTAGTTATGAAAACAAAATCACCACTGATTCTAAAGACAACCACAAAGCATTCTATAGCTATGTCAAGAATCTCAATGGCAACACTCAGATCTGCTCTGAGTTACAGCACAATGGCACTAAATATACAGAACCAACTGATATTGCCAACATCCTGGCAGATAGGTTCAGTGCTAACTTTACCCCTCTCGCATCCCCTAAAGGGCCCATCTCTATACCGGAAGAATGCAAAGTACCTGTAATCACGGCTGCACAGTTAAAAGCCACACTCTCCAAAGCCAAGAACACAGCATCCATGGGACCTGACAACATCCCAGGCTGTGTTCTACATGAACTACAGAACGAACTGGCACCCCACCTAAGTACCATGTTCAATCATAGCCTCACCTCAGGCTTTGTGCCCACTGAATGGTGCACAGCAATAGTTATCCCACTCCACAAAGGGGGAGCCACCACGGACCCTGGGAACTACTGCCCCATTAGCCTGATGAGGTTGGTCTGCAAGGCTATGGAGCATATCATCATGGAACTTATAAACAATGACATTGGTAATCTCCAAACTCTGGACCCTACCCAGTTCGGGTTTGTAAAAGGCAGATCATGTCTTCTAAACCTAATAGACTTCTTTGAAGCGGCCACCAAAGCTGTAGATGAGGGTAAGGTGGTACACACAGCCTATCTAGATCTCGCCAAGGTTTTCAACACCATCCCCCACTCTGGAATTATAGACAAACTCACTAAACTAGGTATAAATCCCTATGACACAAGATGGGTTGCCAACTGGCTCACTGACCGAACACACACTGTGAAAGTAGCAGACTCTAAATCCAACTTCAGACCAGTGACAAGTGGAGTACCACAGGGTTCAGTCCTAGGTCCTCTCCTGTTTGGTATCTACTTCTCTGAAGTACAGGCTAACACAGAAGGTCTTTGGCTAACAAAGTTAGCAGATGACTGCAAACCAGGAGCCATAATCAAAGCTCCTTACTATGTGGACATCCTACAAAAGGGCCTCACTGAGACAGATGCCTGGTGTCAAAGCCATGGCCTCAAGCTCAATGCCAAAAAGTGCATTGTCATCTCTTTTGGTAAAAACTCTGTACCCATGAACTACCACATAGGCGGTAGTCTACTTAACACCGAAAGTGTGATAAGAGACCTTGGGACACGGGTGGACAGTAGTCTCTCCTTTGATAATCACATCACCACAGTAGTCAGGAAATCCTTCTACGTGGCACACCTCATCACAAAAGGTTTCTCATCCAGGAAAAAGAGGTCATTGTTCCCCTCTACTCATCACTCATTAGACCCATTATAGAGTACAATGCCCCTTTTGGTATGTACCTCACAAGACATCTACAACAACTGGAAAGGGCACAGAAATACCTCACAAAGAGGATTACCAGCCTCAAACAGATGCCCTACCCAGACCATCTCAAAAAACTCCAGCTTTACTCTGTCGCATATCGCCTACTCAGGGGTGATCTCTGCCTAACATACAAATCTATGTCAAAGCCAGAGCTGTTGGACATGCTCCACGTAAAGAAATTCCAATCCCTCTGAGCTACATGCTCTAGGGACCTAAACCTTGTCGCCACAATAAACAGAACATGCTGGAGGGATTGATTCCTGTCTCAGAGACTTCCCATACTCTGGGACAAACTACCTATCTATATCAAACAAAGCTCCTCATTAGCACTCTTCAAGAAAAATTTTGATGATTGGATGGGAGATAGGAAATTCCCCCTGGAGATCACATCTGCGGCTCTGCTTGACAGGGGCACAGGAAAATAATTTTCTTGGGTGGCAAAAGCCAGGGTACTGTTTGGCTAGGCTTGTATGGGCCCTAGGGCCGATAGCCTAGTACGTACCTATGAACCTATGAACCTATGGAGAGAAGAAAGGAGATGTGCCCAGAAAAGCAGGTAATTTAATCTTGATTCTGAGTTTCTTGATGTGCTTCTGAAATCTGAATGACTGATCGAGCCAAATACCTAGGTATTTTAAGGTTGCAACTGTTTTAGTGGGTTATTGTATTGTTCAGCAATGTGAATTGTCATTGAACTTTTTCACAGTCTTGTGGGTGTACCAAGATTCATTATTTATTTATTTTAGCTAAGTATGAGCTTATTTGAAGTGAGACAGTTGCTTACCAGTTGTCTTAGTTTACCATGTTTTACAGTGCAGTACCTTACCACAAATGAGCCCTGCGGCAGAATGATCATAAGCTGCTACCCTTACTCAGACAAAGGAGATGAATATGGTGCATGACACAAATTACTGGTGTGAAGGCCCCCATGTAGAGCTAATTGATGAGGACAGAAACTCACCACAGCATATTTCTTTAAAAATGTGTGCATATGGGAAACTCTGATTCACACATTAATGAAATTAAAACCTAGGCGCACTGCATTTAAAGATATGAATCATGAATTCAACAAATAGAATAAAAGGTATTGCCAATAACAGTAAATCCTGAGTAATATTAAAATAAATAAATAATTAAAGATACCACTTAAAAGTAAGCAGGCCTTTATAGATGTTTGGACACTCCAAATCAAACAGATAATGTTTAGGGGATCTTTGGAAGCCACCCAATGAAAAGGGCTCCCAAAGCAGATTCCAATGGTATGCTTCCATCCAGGTAAGTAAAGAAGTATATACCAGAGGTTTCAAGTTGTTCCCTTGCAACTACTGGCAGTGCCAGAGGATTGGTTAAGTGAAGGGACCATACCAGCCTGTATGGGACAAGAAGCTGTTTGAGATATGAAGGACCCAGACTGAGTAAAGTAAATAATGTACAGGCAGCTAGCACAGCCTCTGCAAGACAGATGAAATTTGGTCACATCAAGATGCACTAATCAGAAAGTGTGCTATGCCACCTTTATAGTTTCATGCAAAATAGCCAGAGATAATGGTCATTGCAGTAATCCAGTAATAAAACACTGAAACACACAATTACATCAAGGAACTCTGAAGGAATCAGGTGCTTATTCTGAGTGATATTCTTCAGATCGTAACAAGATGACAACAGCAGCTAATGCCAAATTATGAAATGTTAACCAGTCTTTGAAGGTCATTCCAAGATTATGCTCTTCAGACAAAAACTTTGGCCTATCTCCCCATAAATAATACAAGGGTTGGAAAAGAAGATGAGTCCCTTAAAGTGACATGAACAACCAAAGTCTCTGTTGTAGAGCTGCAGAGTTTCAGATAGTTATGCCTCATCCACTGATATATGCAGCTCAAATAATACATCAAAGAACTGACAGCTGTCAAATGAGGTGTAGCCTGGTATTATCCAAAGAGTAGTGAAACTGCAAACTTCTCTCTCTAATGAATTATTTTGATGGTGTAATCCACAATGGAGCTCTGTGGCATTCTGCAACCTTGAAGATAGAGGAGAGATGAAGCAACACTAAACACTACATTTTACAACTGTTTAGAAAAGTAGAAGGCAAAGCAGCCTAGTATAATTGCCAAGATACCACACTAGGTATAAAGATGGTCCAAGAAGAAGCCATGATGCAGGTTAAAGATGACAGGAATACCAAAATATACCAATAAAACTTGATCCAGCACCATTAGAAGGCCAACCCAGTGTATTGAGGCAATTTCCTTGTCATAGCTTGTTCAAAATCCACAATGAAAAGGTCAAGCAGGCTATATTCATTTAGAAATAAACCAAGTAGAACACAGAATGTTTTCATAATTACTTTATAAAAAAATGGAGCATTGAGATAGGGCAGCAGTTGGGACTTAAGATGTTTTTGAGGAGATTACTATTAAAAACACCTTGAGTGACACTGAGAAATACTTGTCTTGATAAAAGATGAAATTACCTCATGAATAATAGAACACAGAAGCTCCAGGCTAGTCAAACTAGTCCATTTGGGAATGGATCCAGGAAACAAGATGCATACCCCAAAAAAAGGAAACACCACTGCTCAGTCCCAATTAAAGCAAAATGCCTTCACGTAAGTGAAAGATGCATACACATCCTAACCTGCTTAATCCACAAAGACTTATATCAAGACTCCTTCATTTAGTTCTCCAGCAAACCCTCTCAAATAACCATTCTCTCACATTACAAAACATCTCTCTCTCTCTCACTCTCTCCCCCTGTCCACGTTATAAACAAAACTTCACTAAACTGACTAAAGATTCACAGTAATGTATCTCAGGCATGAAAATCACTCTCTCCAAACCTAATAGACATTGTTTCCTTTGCTAGCTTTAGAAATCAGCTCAAAAAGTTTTAGCACATAACAGTTGCTTGTAAATGCTTTTCTCTGCAAGGCATTACTTAACTCCATAATTCTAATATGCTTACTCTGTTCTATATCCCTACAGTCACCTCAAAACGTAATACTTAGACAGTTATACTAGATTAATGTCTATCTGTTTTCTCTGTCTTCCATACCGCTGAACCTCTTAGCACAAGAAATCTGGACAAAGCCAAAAATATTGGGGGAACAAAGGCCTAAAAAAGGGACAATTTTAAATATTGCTCTTATAAACTTAAAACGCTGACAAAAATACCAGATTTTGCATTAGCATGCATTTTCCAAAGGGAATGAAAACTGAAACTCAAATATTTGTCATTTTTTAGTGAACTCGGTGCTCAATTATTTGACAGAAAACCACAAATTTTATGAGGAACAGACCAAAAATATTAGGCAAAAATGTGGGCATTCTGCAAAAATGTGGACAGTTGAGAGGCATGCTGTCATCCCCATTGTCTCTCTCCATCCCACTCCCCATAACTCCCCATCCATTACAGCACCCACCTCTCTGTTTTACTTCACTCATCACCAGTGTGTTCTGCCTGTCCTCCACTATCCACCTTATCATCCTGTCTCTATAGCCCAAATTAATTTGCAATAGCTTTGCAACTAAAATTATACATACTCAGTTATTGGATAGATTCCTGCTTTGTTAGACAGACTTCTGCTTTGTTATTATAATGTTTTTGCATTCTGATATTGTATTTCTACTCTTCATCTGTACTGTAAACTACTTCTTTGTCTGCTATTACTTTTTACTTGCTCTTTCCTGGAGGTGAGCCTGAAAAAGGCTGACACAGTTCAGTGTTCTACCCTGGTCAACAAGTGATGAGTGAAATAAGTTAATAAACGAGACAAGTGAAATCCATGTTATCTGAAATCTGAAACACACTCCAAGACCAATCAGCAGCTCACTGCTGAAGTAAAAGGTCAGCACCTTGTTCACACTATGGAGAGTCTCCATTTTAATGCAGGCAAATCTATACGCAGAGAAATGACTGCCTCACAAACAGAAGGTTATAAGACCTTCTTGCTTATTAGATTGTGTGGGGCTGTTGGGAGAGCTGCATATAATATAGAAGAATAGAACTGATATCCTAGACTGGAAGTATTCTAGTACCAGTGTATAAGAACACAGGATATTCACAATTGTGGGCAGTAGAGGTGTCACACTGCATGAAAGTGCAGGAGAGGGGGAGTCATAAGTGAATACACAGGGTAGTAGAAAGTAAGATGGGGGGGTGAGCAATTTATATTAATATCAGGAAGGAGGTAGCATTGCTGACCCAATGTTTGCAGTGAGACAGGTAGTACAAAAAGAAGCTATAGATGAGGAAAGAGTCCAACTGGGCATTCCTAGATTTGGAAAAAGCATATGGCAAGGTTCCAAGAAAACTAATTTGGGCAGTCCTGAGATGGTTTAAAGTCTGAGAAACATTGGTAAAATTAGTTCAGGCTATGTACAAGGACCCATTGACTTAAGTAAACAGTGCTTGGCCTCACACAGTGATGCCCAGTGAGAGTGGGTGTGCATTATGGTTCAGCTTCTGAGCCTACTGCTGTTCATACTGGTGATGATCTATATTAGCAAAGAGGTCAGAGGGGACAGATCAATACAGTTGCCTTAACCAGGCAATTTGCATTACAAACAAAGACTGACCAGGGACTTCAGCAAATGATAAGGAAATGGGATGTAAGACAGAAGCCACTGAGATGAAAGTGTACAGACAGGACAGTTCTTATGAAATCTAATGGGAGAAATCAGAAAAAGCTGAAAACTGAGATACAGTGGAAAATAGTGGAACAGATTAATACCTTCAAGAATCTGGGAGGGGTGGTTGAGGAGATGGGAAGTCCGAATGAGGAGGCCAAAGCTAGAATCAGAGGGGCTGCAGCCAGCTGGCACAGAGGTTCAGGTGTAGTATTTGACAGAAGAATGCCAAAGAAACTGAAAAGTAAGGTGCACTAAACAGTACTGTGACCAGTGCTACCATACAATACCATCTGGGCAGTAAAGGCAGCGCAGTTGAAGCTAGAGGTGATGCAGATGAAGAACTTGAGACAGGTGGTAGGATATACACTGTGGGACAGATGAAGAAATTATGGCATCAGTACAGAAGCCAAAGTAGTTCTAATTTCAGAAAAGATCAAAGAGAACAAATTACTGTGGTTTGGGCACATGTGCAGAAAGCAGAAGATAATTTTATGAAGAAGATTTGGTACAGGCAGGAAGAAGCCAAGGGGAAACAAGGGCATCCAGCAAAAAAATAGATGGCTTGAGTGATAGAAGACCTATTACAGTCAGGAATGAATGCAACGAAGGTAGGAGAAGAGCACTGAACCGAGAGAGAAGGTGACAGTTTATGGGACACTCAAACCACATGTGGAAAAATGGGAAGGAGGGGGTTGATGATAATGATCTCTCTAATTAAATCACCTCCCACAGGACAACTACACCTCTGTCTGGCATTACCATTATCAGTACACCTACAATTTTCTCCATGACTCTGCTTACTCATGTGAAGCTTAGTTATATGGTTGCTCTAGTTAACAGCCTGCACTATTTGCTGATCTTCTTTTTCCTGTCTATTTCCACTTACTTCTGGTGCTATCAGGCCTGGTTTCCACCCCTCCACTTCCTCAGGCCCTGCAAAATGAACAGACATTTCTTCTGGTATGCCATTTGAAACATTTACTGCATTAGCAATTAGCAGTGGAATGCCCTTTTCTCTGCAGCCGCAAGCAATTTTCCCCCACTACCAGACCTTCATAAGTCCATAGCTTCATAGGTACTTACTAGACTATTGATCTCTGTGGATCTTAAGAAGGCTAGCCTCACATACCCATTGACATTTTTATATTTTATATTTTGTCTGTGAATAACTCAGAGATAGGCAGAATAAGTATATGATGGGAAATTTATGTTTCCCCTTTTCATGAGGGACAGGGTGCTAAACTGGGAAAGAATTTGTGGTTTCCCATCCATTCTTCCAAATTACATTTGAATAGGGTAAGATAAGTACTTGACTTCATGAGGAGTGGAAGATGGTTCCATAGAAGAGGTATTCTTTGTGATACAGACCTTTCCCTCCAACATGTTCTATTTTTATGTTGCAAAAGAGATTGAGAGCCGTGGAGCAGGTGTTCTTGCTACCATTGGACTTGTAAATGTGTAATAGTTCTGACAAGATGGGTCTATATTATAACATTGAATGTTATAAAGTTCGAATGTTATAATAATGAACCAGTTTTGTCGAATGCTGAAAACAGCGAAGGTGCAGGACATCAAATTCTTTCCCAAGGAAAGAATTCGATGGGTCGTTGCTGTGGCTTCGCTGTTTTCAGCGTTCAATATGTTGTAGCATTACGGGTTGGATTCAGGTAAGTGTGTGATTGTGTGTAGGTTAGGGGTGGGTTAGGTGAGTTAGGGTTAGGGAGTGGGTCAGTTAAGTGTGCAGTTGTGTGTAGGTTAGGGTTAGGGGGCAGGTTAGGTGAGTTAGGGTTAGGGCACAGGTGAGGTGAGTGTGCAATAGTGACGGACCTTAGGGTTAGGGTCGGATTAAGGTAAGTGGATAGCTAGTAGTGTATGTAAAGTTTAGTTCAGGTTTAGGTGTAGGATTTTAAGTGTATGTGTGTGGATTGCTGTTTTTTGTGTGTGTTTGTGTTGTGTGTATGTTTCTCGGAATAGCGATTTTTTTCCCTGGGAAAAAAAATCAGTATTCTGACTGTTTGATATTTGTGGATTTCAGTGTTTAGGGTTCGATATTATAACATTTGATCTTTGCAGATTTTGATGTTATAATATAGACCCGACACGATATGGTCAGCCAAGAGGAGGGATACGGCTTTCAGACAATCTCTTTATAATTTTTGTGATTTAGGCCCCTGATTTTTAGTGAAAAAGCATTGTGGTCACTCCAGCTTTGACAAGTGTTCTGACAAGTACATACTAAATAGGGCATTATGTTCAGCGAGAAGAGCTGAGTAAAGTGGAATTCTTACAACCCTGGACCTGAATGGCATACATTGAGATATCTGCTTGTGCAGTGAAGAAAGACTTCCTTACAATAGTGGATATATGGTGATCAAGGGACAGTTCATTGTCAACATAGATTCCCAGATCCCTGACTGTTTAATTAACTTTCAGGGGTGTGTTGTTAATGTGATAGTTGCAAGGGAGGTCATGCTTGCTGAAGAATATAATTATACATTTCTTGGCATTTAGTTTTAGTGCATGATTTTGACATCAGATATTTGTTTGGCAGAGGTCCTCTTGGAGGATTTTGGTGTCCACTGAGGAGTTTATGGTGGCACCAAGCCAGTCATCTGCACATTTGTTTTGATGCCCAAGAAGTAAATGCCAAACAAAAGTGGCTCAAGGACTGAGCTTTGGATTATGCTCCTAGTGACAAGTATTTTTGGGGAGATAAAGCCACCCACCCTAATTTTCTGAGTTATATTTGTGTATGTGAATCACTTCTTCACTCTTAGCTTGTGAATATACTTCCTTTCCAGATAACTTTGAGCACTGGACAATATATTAGGCAAGGTGTTGCTACTGCTTGTCTTAAATCTCAGGCTGCTGTAAGCAAACCTTTTTGCTTCAAATCAGTCTGTGGTCCAAAATTATATAGTATTTTAACTCCAAAATTGCCATTCAGAAGGCCATTCCTGAACAATGCAGTATTTACAGTCCATTTTTCACTCTGTAACTATGGCAAATGTCTTGGGTGATAAACATTTCCAAACAATCTACCAGCACTGTGTGGTCTGTCTGTCTATCTCTCCATTCAGTTCCTTCAGTTACTTACTGTTTCCCCTGTTCTACATATTGCACTGCTTCTTTCTCTTCTGACCCTTCCTTTAGTCCAATGACTCTGAAATCATTTTTGCATGTTCTTCATTCTAAATCATGTGCCTTTTCTAATAAGGCTTCTGTGCATGCAAGTAACTTTTTCTGTTTCAGCTTTCCTGCCACTATACTGTGCTTTTCATACAATCAGTCTTTTGCTGCATACAATAAACACGTTCTTCATTTTTTTAATGTTTTCTGTAACTTCTTCTGCCTCCAGTCACAGTGCCATGAGCTCTTCAATCATCTTCTCCACATGCTGCAGAATTATGTTGACTTTTTCTTTTAACTTGATGATTTTAGAATCTCCAAACAGGTTCTTTCACCTTATAGTCCATTTAGACCCAATTTCCTCAGGGTATGGATAATATAATCCTCCAAACTCAATGAAAAAATAAACTTTAAACATCCAATAAGCATGGAGCTGCAAAGCTAGACAGATATTTTGTACATTCGCTCACTACTGCTCCTGGGATGGCACACCTTCATTTGTCATGTAATATGTACAGCAGATGGCAGGCCTCACAGCCAGAACCTGCTAGATACCTCACAGAAATGATGCATATCTGTTGAGCATGTGTGTACAATGCCAAAGATTTGAAATGATGGGGATATCCCCAACAGACACCAAGTGGGTAAGTAAAGATGTTAGTGAAAACAACAAAGTGCAAGCAGCATTTTCTAGGAGGAAAGCTTAGCATATAATGGCCTAACAGAAACCATTCTTATACTGCAGGTTATAATTGTTGTGGACCACCTTGCTCGACCCACACACTGTTGTAGAGGAGAGATTTATTGCACTGTCAAATGAGGATAGTAGGTAAGAGTGTATTTGAGATGCTGAAATTGTGATTTTGCTGTCCAGGCATAATCAGATGTGTCTTCTAGTACATGCCTGAGATAATACTTCAGATGATCAGCATGTGTGCTATGGTGTTCAGAAGGTTAACAAACATGCATTGTAGTCTATATATATATATATATATATATATATATATATATATATATGTATAGCCTACTTGCAATACAATTTGGTATGCTGTCATGCTGTATATGTGGAATTTCAATGTATGTTATAATCGGACAACTTTTAAGTAACAAAATGAAATGTCTTATAACTCTCTCTTTCCTGAGATTCTGGTGTCATAATGGTGGTGGTGGGGGATCATTGTGATCCTTACTGCTATGTTTTCTATAGCTTATGATGCTGGCAGGGATACCTTTGTAAAATAAATTATCTGAGAACAGGAGCCAGAGTAGCAGAGATCCACAATGCACCCAATGAAAGTTCAGGTAAACAATGTGAGAACTTCATCAAGAACAGGGATACCAGGTCTGGGGTTGTGTGTGCACCTGGTGACTGGGTGTATCTGATGTCAGCTCAGAGAGGAAAAAGCTGTGTGGAGCTGCCTCTTGGCTCTACATCACAAAGTGAAGGGTGGAGGTCAGGTGTGATGCCAGTAAAGTAGTAGTCAAAATCAGAATACATTAAGATGGGCCAGATACTGCCATAGTATCATAATGCATATCTCTGGTTACCCATTCATGTTGAATAGCAGTGTCAGCAATGTCAAGATACACCATTATTTACATTAGAATTGTATCTTTTATTCCAAACAAAATGGCAGCATAGTCAGGTTGATGATAAAAGTTCACTCACCAAGAATAAACTGGCAACTGGCACTGTACTCAATGCATGATGAGATGTAGTACTTCTTGTGCTTATACATGAGTCTTAAAGTCACAGTGCTGCTTATACATGAGTCTTAAAGTCACAGTGCTGCTTATACATGAGTCTTAAGTAGTGCTGCTTATACATAAGTCTTAAAATCACAGTGCTGCTTATACATGAGTCTTAAAGTAGCAGTGCTGCTTATACATGTCTTAAAGTCACAGTGCTGCTTATACATGAGTCTTATAGTCACAGTGCTGCTTATACATGAGTCTTAAAGTAGCAGTGCTGCTTATACATAAGTCTTAAAGTCACAGTGCTGCTTATACATGAGTCTTAAAGTAGCAGTGCTGCTTATACATAAGTCTTAAAGTCACAGTGCTGCTTATACATGAGTCTTAAAGTAGCAGTGCTGCTTATACATAAGTCTTAAAGTCACAGTGCTGCTTATACATGAGTCTTAAAGTAGCAGTGCTGCTTATACATAAGTCTTAAGGTCACGGTGCTGCTTATACATTAGTCTTAAAGTAGCAGTGCTGCTTATACATGATTCTTAAAGCAGCAGTGCTGCTTATACATGAGTCTTAAAGTGGCAGTGCTATAATACATGTTCACAATATACAAACTCACAGCAGCTCTTCAAATAGTTATCATCACATCCCTCAACCAAGGAGGAAGAAACCTGTCACTCAAACTATGAAGTAGTGATAGGTGCACAACTAGTATATGGATTTAACATTCTGTAACAATCCTGTTAACATAAGTGCTCTAAATGTATGCTATTTTACTATTACTTACTTGAGGTAGATATTACCTTAGGAAACACATTTTCTTAAAAGAAAACAATTCAGAGAAGTTACTTATCTGTCCATATTGCTCTTGTGGCCATTATAATGCGCTTGCATATTAATCTCTCATCTGCTATGCATTGCTCAAACAGTGCTAGTGAGTAGTATTTTGTCTAAAGTCACTCTGCAAAACAGTCTCAAAAAGATCACCAACAGCCACATTTGGTTGAATAGCACATGGTCTGCCATCACATGCTGTGGATTCTGAACTTTTACCTTTATCTTGATTACTAGGTTATGGTAAGACTTTAAAAGAAACTGTAATAGGAACACACTGATTAGATGTGGATCTGGTCCATCATGGCTCAGACACATCAGGATTAGTCTCAGGAACACAGTATTCAGCCTGAGACACATGAGGAGCTATTTGAATATACTGCTGATTGTATCTAATTATGACACTCTCCTGTGTTCTTACTATGTACAACTTTGGCTCATCAGTTTTTCACAATATAGAACATATTCTATACACTTTCTCCTCTCCTTTGACTTCAGGTGTACTAGTTGGTCTGGTTGAGGAATATATAGTGGTTGTGTAGAATAGGGTCTGTTGTAGAACTTTTTTATAATAAGTTTTGCCTCTTTGGTCATTTTCTATTATTAAATCATACGGAATAGCTTTTGGCTTAAGTTTAGATTCTAACATTGGCATATTAGTCCTTGTTTGTTTTCTGAGCATTAGATGGGAAGGACTTACTCTTTGGGACTGTATGGAGTAGCATTAGATGGGATTGGCTTACTCCTGTGGCACTGTATGGAGTAGCATTGGATGGGATGGGCTTACTCCTGTGGCACTGTACAGAGTAGCATTAGATGGAATGGGCTTACTCCTGTGGCACTGTATGAAGTACTATTAGATGGGATGGGCTTACTTCTGTGGCACTATAGAGAGCAGCATTAGATGGGATGGGCTTACTCCTGTGGCACTGTGTGGAGTAGTATTAGATGGGATGGGCTTACTCCTGTGGCACTGTATAGAGTAGCATTAGATGGGATGGGCTTACTCCTGTGGCACTGTGTGGAATAGCATTGGATGTGATGGGCTTATTCATGTGGCACTTTGTGGAATAGAATTAACTGGGATGGGCTTAATCCTGTGGCATTGTGTGGAGTAGCATTAGCTAAAATGGTCTTACTCCTGTGGCTCTGAGTGAAGTAGTTGGATATGCTGTGAGAACTCTGTGAGAATCTGGTTAACCCAATGTCTTGACCTGCTTTCTATTTAGCTCATTTCAATTAGGGATAATTGAGAACTTAACATAGTCTGAGTAAAACCATAGTTGCCAGCAAACTGTTGGAATTCAGTTGGCATAAGCTGTGTACCATTGTTTGTAACCAGTTTGATAGGTATTCCATATCTTGTGAACATGGTCTTGAACTTTGTTATTGTTTGTGGGTTAGTTGTTGTCAGCACATAAATAATACTCCACTTCTACATAGCTTTTCCCCTTAAACTCCCCAAAGTCTGCAGCTATCTCTTGTGTTGAGTGTTGGTATTAATGGCTGTCTTCTTTGCAATAGTTTATTGACAACTAACACATTCACACAAGCTTTACAATGTTTACATTAATGCTGGCCCCCCACACTGACATTTGTTTTTTAAATGACATTTCTAAGGGCTTAGTGTTGTTTGTGTATTTGTTTTAGCACATCAGTATGTTATGATGTGGATACTACTATCGTGTACTGACACCTATAATGTAGTACTTATAAATGAGATGTCTTGTCTGTCTCCAGCAATTTTGCTATCTGTCTTTGATTCACTGGATAGCAGTCTGTAACTCATAGCTACATTTGACAGGTTTTAACTTTTATAGTCTCTTGGAAATCACCAGTCTTGTTATCATTATGTTGTCCTCTCAGGTGGCAACATCTTCTTTAGTAGGTGACAGCAATTGCTCACATGTAGGATTTCTGGATAACATATTGGCCACAATTAATTGTTTCTCAGGCACAAGGATTGTCTGGCATTAAACAATCTAAATCTCATGAGTAATTTTTGACATCTCAGTGGTACTTCACCCAAGAAATGATCTATGCCTATTTTTCTCAAACTCAGTCACACAAGCTGGGCTCTTTAGCTCAGCTATTTTTCAGATCTTGCTTGTATCTAGTTTTATTCCATGAGCACATATATTAAGACTGAAATAGTGAAGCTTAGTCTCTTCAAAGCGGCATTTGTGTTGGTTTAACTTTAGGCCTGACCCTTTTGTGGTATGAAGTTCTGCTTCCATCCTGGAATCATGAGTTTCTTTATAGGTTCATAGGAAAGTAATAGGCTAGCTGCTCATGTGGGACATTTTAAGCCTCACCAATTTCCCCACAAAGGTGAGAATCGATCTCTCTACCTTGTACTTGTGAGGTAAATACCTTAACCATTATGCCAACTCCCAACCCAGAAATATCAATGTGGATTTAAGAAAATCACAATGCTTTGTTAATACATTTTGTTGTATATATTACAGAATTAGTGGGATTCAAACCCCTGGATAATCTGCCTTCATAACCATTGCTCAGCACATTAAGCTAACACACATCACAGCTTTTGAGTTCTGTCTCTAATTAGATATAGTATAGGGGCTGGAACTACATCTAGGTGTGGTCAAGTCATTTGGAACCCAATTTGACTTTTCTTAAATCTTTACTGGTTTACAATTAAGCAGATCAACGTCACCAAGCACATCCACACTGACTTTATTAGTCCTGGCAGTAATCCTGATTTTGCATGCCACACCACTGCAGTGCAGATTATTTATGTAGAGATCATCCTGCACATAAACCCAGAACTCAAACATGTGCATCTTCCACTCAGAAATCGCTAAAACTCTACCAATGCACTTGAAGTTTGCCCATGGGGCTACATATTTCTGTTTCTGCTAAACACAACTGTGGCTGCTTTGATATATTTCTATAGGTAGCTATAGCTATAGGTAGCTTGTGATATCAGAGTAACTTCAGCCGCTGTGTCAATGTTAATTCTTACTTGAGTTCTATGAATAGAAAAAAAAATATCACTTGCCAGTCTGGTTCAGTATTACGCTTAGTAATTATTGTGCCTAGGAAAATGTTTTCTGAAGATAATTTTAACCTTAATTCTCAGCAGCAATTTTTTTAGTTAACTTTATTTTACAAACAGCAGTAAAATGTCTCAGCCTTTCTCATTTCTTCCACCTTTTGCCACATGTTGCATACCCCCACTGATTCAGTGTGATAACAATTACACCTCATACATTTGCCAGCCTTACACTTTTCTGCTTCTCATACACTCACTTAATTTGATCAATATCATATTTCTTTTCACCCTTGACTTTTTTCTCTGCGATTTATATCACACACATCATTTGCCAAAGTTAAATTAGCATTTTACTTTTTTTACTAATTCAGCCCTGCTTGTGCTCTATATTGCTTTTTCTAAAATTCAGTTCAATTCAAGTTGTAACTTACACGATACTTCAACATCAGATAGCTCAGTTACAATGCTGTCTCTAATCTGTTTGTCTTTAATTGAATTAACCCCACAATTTTCAGTAAGTTCATGCAGGCACAACAGCTTCAACATATTCACCTTTAGCTTGTACACGTCTGTAGAAGCATGCCCTTTTATGCAGAGTATTGTTTTGGCACAAAATGTTCATTGACCTTAATAATTACTGACTCATATGTAACATTCTGGCCCTTCGAGAATGAAAGGGAATGATATATTATATCCGCTTACTTGTGCAACAGAGTTTTTACTAGATTTTCTTCTGTTTCTTTGGTCCAAATACATTTCTACTCTTGGACATATAAACCTCTGTTCCCATTCTGGGCAGCAAATGTCTTTGCAAAGTCAAACAGCTGTGGAAGGTTAAACTTTATCATATTTGACAGCTATTCTGTTTCCAAAGCTAACTGGCTTAAAATAGATAAAACAACTATGTGAGATAATTGCATCCTTGTCCCTGAACGTAGCAGTCGCATGGCCCTTATTTCTGCCATTGTCATGTTGTAACTGAGAAAGGTTGGGTCTATGTACCCGTGAGTGTTTCTGCAGATTGCCTTCCTTCCTCCTGGAATTCTATCAAGTTGCCCTGTCAGTGTTGGATCTACAAATGCATATAAAGCTCGTGGCATTATGTCATGTTGATCTGGCAGCTTTTACATGTTATTCAAAGTATCAGTATTAGAAACACTTTCAGGGATCACTCTGATTTACCACATTTGGAACAGCATCCAATCAGTGTAGCATTATATGGAGGGAAGTGGGAGGAGTCACACCTAGAAAATGATGGGCTCTGTAAACAGAAAGAAGTTTATGCTCAGATAGATGGTTATGTACAGCACAACACAAGACAATAAGCATTATACTTCATTTTGTGCTGATGATGGGGTGCCATAGGCAATAAACAATCAGCTTTTTATTATGTTGAATGGTAGAACTCTAGATGATGAGCCCTATACATTTTATTTCCTGATTTGAACTTAGAAAAATGAAAGGTCTAGACAGTAAATGTCATGCATTTCATGAGGGGAAGTGAGGGGAAGAAGAATGCAAATGTACTGCTTGTGCACCTACAAGGGTGACTTGTACTGCAATGGCATCACTGTCCACCGTCTGCCTTTTTAGGTAATCTAATCAGTGAAGCCAGACAGAAAAACAACAAAGGTTTCCACTCTGCCACCAGGAAAAAAAATAGTCTTTATTCATGATACAGACAACTAATGCTTTGCAATAATGTCCATTGAGGTTTTATGTCATGAACTATAGACTGATGCATCAGTGCTGTGGTGCATAAATTCCTTGAAGTGACTGTAATATCAGAGCTTATATTGTAAGGAATCAGAAAGTACTACTGGATATGTAGCATCATTTCAGGTTCATTTTTAAAGTTAATGGTGCAGTAACCTTTGAGATGCTTTACTGCTGCAAGACAATGTTATTTTGTATTGCTGATGTACTTATCAAGATTATTTTTGAAGGAAGTTAATTGAGTTCTGATTGTAAGAAAAAAGCATTTTCACAAACTTAGAAGGTGATGTGTAATGCATGGGTCACTTTCTTCTATTATTACTACTATTTATTTTTAACATTACAATCTGTGAATATGGTGTTAGATACCAGCATTTTGCCACAGGCAGTGCCTTAAAGACTACAAAGAGGTCACCACTTTAGTAACCTATAATAAACAGAATATGATGAGAGTAACTGAAAACTTTTTGTAAAGCATACATTTTGCAATCCTGTGATTTTTGTAGCGAGGAATCATTATCCCTTTTAATTTTTTTCCCTGTGGCTTGTTTGAAGACTACAAAATGCAGCACTTTATTCAATAATGGGTCAGATCAATGACGTATAAAGTGGCACCGTGATCACCCTGCAATGATTAAACAGGTCCTTTAGAATAAGATAGCCTACAGAATATGCTTTTCTGACTTTGGTAGATACACAAACTTCAGAGTTCTCTTATTGTCTACTATTAATCATAGAGCTTTATGATGATGTAATTTTTAATGATGCTAACAGCAAAGCTTCTAGAAAGCAATCTCTGGCTCATGAACCATAGCAGTCTCTGCACCAATATGTGATATCCTCAGTCATAACAACTACTTCTTTCTAATTGCATACAATAGTTTTATCTTCAGCAACTGCATTATGGCTTTGAACTGCAATAATGTTCACTTTTTTCCAGTGAAAGCTTGGGCTTCAACAGCAAATTATCCTAAATCCAAGTCTTTTGGCTTTTCCCGGTTAGGGGTTGCCACAGCAGAACTCCGGTCCGCTCATGATTGGCAGTGGATTTTTACAGTGCTGAGTTGCCAGTCTCATGCTCAACCTTCAAAGAAGGCACTCCCATTCACACTTGCACCTACTTGCATGTCTTTTAGGGTCACTCAACCGTGGGGAGGACATATAGACTCCACACAGAAGGCACTCCAGCCAAGAATCGAACGGGAGAACCTCTTGTTGTGACACGACAATGCTAACCGCTGCACCACCGTGGCCTACAGCAAATGATCATGAATAAAATGGTTATTTACCACTCAATCAGTGTTGTCAGCTACTGCAAAAAATCACAGAAACACTGAGTGCAAAGAAAATGGAACTGCATATTGTCCTTTCCACAGGTTCTTACAAGGCTGTTGGCACAAAAGGATCTTTAGAAGCATAGCCATGCATGCCCATGAAGTTTTATGCCCTTGAAATTTAAACTCACCTAGTCTTTAGGCCCTTTGATTAAATGTCTTTCTTCCTGCTACCACATTCAGTTTAGGCAAAGAAAAGTCTTAGACTCTTCATTTCAGTCATATGTGTATCACCTGTCTCATGTAAGGTGTCATAACTGTGATGAGCACCAGCTCTGATAGGCTAAATTAGAAGAGCACATTTATTCTGGCGGTCATTTTGTGACACTACAGCACATCATTATCAAATATGCAAAGCTGTGTTCCAGAGGGATTTGCATTCTTGTCTGATGTTTATTGGAGTGCAGGACAAGGTCTAATGCCAACAATGCCATCTTTAGTCACCACTATGTTGTGCTGCCCAACAAAGAAAAGGAGCAGACGAAAGATTGCTAATAGCTTATTTTACTTCTAGATTAATTACAGTGTAATAACAAACAGGAAGCCTTATGCCATACCCTTCTATTAACCTACTACTGTCTAGTACAGGCATAGTATTATATAGTACATTGCAATCTGGAAGACATGCTGTATTGAAATACATGTAGCCAGGTTGTCTTATGGCCTTGTCAAGTGCTGTCTGTACATCACATAATATTGTACACTGTAGTATTTCAGATATGCACTAGCACTGAAATACACTTATCCAACTTATCTTATGGCCTTGTACATGTCTGTACATAGCATAATACTGTACACTGCAGTATGTAAGATATGCACCAGTATTAAAATACATATATTCATCTTTTCTTATGACCTTGTCATGTGCTGTCTGCACATAGCATAATATCATTCACTGTGGTATGTAAGATATGCACTAGCATTAAAAACATGTATCCAGTTTGTTTTATGGCCTTGTCACTTGCTGTCTCTATATAACTTAATATTGTACACTGTAATATGTAAGATATGCACTAGTATTAAAATACATATAGTCAGTTTTTCTTATGGCCTTGTCACTTACTGTATGTATATAACATAATATTGTACACTATAGTATGCAAGATATGCACTAGTATTAAAATACATATAGTCAGCTTTTCTTATTGCCTTGTCACGTGCTGTCTGTACATAGCATAATATCATTCACTGTGGTATGTAAGATATGCACTAGCATTAAAATATATGTATGCAGCTTGTCCTATGGCCTTGTCACATGGTGTTTGTACATAGCATAATACTGCACACTGAAGTAAGTCAGATATGCACTAGTAATAACATGCATGTATTCAGCTTGTCTTATGGCATTCACACGTGTTGTCTGTATGCAACATAATACTGTACTGTGAAGTATGTGAGATATGCATTAGTATTGAAAAAACATGTATCCAGCTTGTCTTATAACCTTGTTACATGTAGTCTGAAGATAGAATGACATTTTACACTATAGTATGTAATATATGCACTAGTGTCGAAATACACATATCCAGCTTGTCTCATGGCCTTGTCATGCAGCATCTCCACATAGCATAATATAAACTATGGTATTTAAGATATGACCACTTTGTCTTATGGCTTTGTCATGTGCTCTCTGTCCCCAGAATAATACCGTACATTGAAGTATGTAAGATATGCATTGGTATTAAAATGCATGTATTCAGCTTGTTTTATGGCCTTCCCACATGCTGTATGAAACAAACATAATAATGTACACTGAAGTATGTAAGATATGTATTAGTAATGAAAAACATGTATCCGGCTTATTTTATGGCCTTGACATGTGCTGTCTGCACATAGCATAAT
The DNA here is from genome assembly GCF_019279795.1 of Protopterus annectens. Taxonomy (NCBI): domain Eukaryota; kingdom Metazoa; phylum Chordata; order Ceratodontiformes; family Protopteridae; genus Protopterus; species Protopterus annectens. The sequence goes on from NC_056735.1 coordinate 1,036,922,640, forward strand.
ATCGTACAGTATATTATTCAAGATATAAACTAGTATTGAAAAACCCATGTCCAGCTTGTCTTATGCTCTTGGCATGTGCTGTCTCTGTACATAGCATAATACTGTACACTGTAGGATGTAAGGTATGCATTAGTATTAAAACACACATGCCCAGCTTGTCTTATGGCCTTTTCACTTGCTGTCTGTACACAGCTTAATACTGTACACTGTAGTATGTATACAAATACACATACTTAAGATATTATCAACACATCAGTCAAGCCATCAAGAAAACTCACCAAAGGCTGGGCTTCCTCTACATAAACAAACCCTTTCTCATTGACTACTCTAGGAATTGTTTAGCAACATCTTATCTTCTCCCTTCACTTCTCAACGCAGTACCCATCCTGACTAACCTTCACTCTACCTTAAAAAAAAAGTATTAGTTAGAGGTTTATTGCAAAAAAATAGCTAGGTTTGCATCCAGCTTACCAAACTATTCACACCACTGCCTAGCACTGAAGTACTTACACTGCTTCTAATTACCTAATTACCTTAACTTTTTCTAGCTACTTAGTGCCCACAAAATAAACACAAACCTAACACCTGCCAATCAAAACAAAATATCCTCAATTACTACTTCTTTTCTAGGAATTTCATGTCAAAGAACAAATATCTCCTGACCAGGACCAAGGCTCATAACAGTGCAGGTGACTCACTTTACTCAACCTACGTTATTAAGCACTGGAACTCCATCACCCACCCTAAAACAAGACAACATTACCACAAGTTTCAAATCCAACATAAAAAACACACCTAACTTCTTCATGTCTGTGCTCATGCTCCCATCCTGACAACTCATTTTTTCTTTCAGTTTCTATTCAATTGCCTCTGTCTCTATCAATCATCCTGACTCTTTCACCTTTCTTATCTCTCATCTCTTTCACTTTCATCCCCACTACTGTTCCTTCATGTCATCTGTATAAGTAATTCTCTTCTACTAACACCCTCACCTTACCCACTTCATCACCTTACCGATCTACTGTTATCTCAGCCTTGCCACTACCAAAACTTTTTTTCTATTTATTTTTTACTGATTATATCTGATTACATTATTCCTCCTCCTCTATTTTCTGATCCTGCTGTAGTGACATTCTACCTCATTAATGTCAGAATATATATGTACACACACTGAACCTATGGGCATTACCACTAATATTGTATCTCCAGCTATTACATGTTAACATGTGTTTGACTTATGTAAAATAATATAACTTCTAAAGTCTCTGATAAATGCTTTACTATTTATCTCAATGCTACCTGCAAAATAATGCTTAAAGTGTTTAATTTTTATTATTGTTCATTTTAAATCTATGTATTTATATATTTCTATATATATATATATATATATATATATATATATATATATATATATATATATATATATATATATATATATATATATATATATGTGTGTGTGTGTGTGTGTGTGTGTGTGTGCGTGCGTGTGTGTGTGTGTGTATGTATGTGTATGTATATATATATATATATATATATATATATATATATAAAAAAAAAATACATACATGTATATATATATATATATATATATATATATATATATATATATATATACACACATATAAATACATACAGTGGAGCTATTCTGTCCTGGCCTCCTTAGAAAATGGAGTTGTGTCCAGTCGGATATTCCTGGTAAACAAAAAACAGTCAATAAATAAATAAACAAATACATAAATATGTAATGTATTGAAATAAGACAAAAAAACACACAGAGCCAGCATACAGTATTCAAATTTTGTTGTAATGAGAATTAAATCATTACAAGAGAGAAAACAAACCGGTTTCGGCAGGAACAAACACAGCCTTCCTCAGTGTTACTTACATACATCTGTATATAGCATTATATTGTACAGTGCAGTATGTAAGATATGCATTAATATTAAAATAAACATATCTAACGTGTCTTATGGAATTATCATGCACCGTCTGTACAAACCATAATATTGTACACTGCAGTATGCAAAATATGCTTTACTATTAAAACACACGTATTTGGATTCTCCCCCAGATTTACTAATCTTCCGTGCAGGACTAGCTTAGTCTTGCATGGAACCACCTATTTAGGAGCAGGACGGCAGTGCACCATGCATATTAATAAGGCATGCTGCCCGAGCTCCTAGGCTTACATGGAGCGAGTAAGAGTGCAGGGGGCGTGTCTGGGAGCAGAGCTCTCAGAATAAACACACCCCTGCAATGTAGAACAGGAGGAAGGGGTAAGGAATGAGCGAGACCACTCATAGGTGTCCGCATATCCTCACCAACAGTCCCCCATGTGTACAACAGCAACAGTACATAAAAATAAAATGAAGAAACCCATTTGTTTTTTTTAAATATCCGATTAAAGCTAACTGTAGGTGCGTGGGTCTGCCCATATATGTAACTTGTTGTGTATATGTAGACATATAGGTGTAGACATAACAAGGCATAACTGACACCATCACAGGCACACTGGCAAACAAAACAGTCTGTATGGCAGGAGGCTGTAGGCCTGCAGTAACCCACTTTATGTAAGTAATGTCAAGATAGGTGACGTGTATGGTACTGTACGTCCAGATATCTTAAGCAACTCACTCCTGATACCCCCACATTTTGTAACAGCCTAGGTTATGTATGGTGCATCCCCCCCAGACTCAATAATACAGGCCCATATACCACTGTTACATACACTGGCCTCTGGAGTGCATATGGGTACACATGTATTTTTGTAGGTGAAGCCCACACATATATGGCCCCAGTCCCACTGTATGTGTGGGGGATACAACAGCAGTGGACTGCTGGCAGGCATGGCAGTGTGGTATATGTATATGTGCATATGTATCTCTATCTGTATATGTGTAGACGTATACTGCTCTGTATATGTGTATATCTGGGTGTGTATATGCATATCTATGTACATATACACACCCATATATATATGTTGATATGTACATGTGTAATTATCTATGTAGATATCTGGATAATCATATGTACATGTACAAAACACCATGTTCACAGCGGCTTCAGGATTCCACTAATAACCACACGAAAGAAGCAGCTTGTCAGGCAAAACAATAAAGCCTAGAAGAGTGCGAAATAAAAAGAAAACACCAGGAAGCTCGATGCACGTCACCACACCTTAATTTACACTACACAGCATATTAACGCTCGACAATACGCTTTCATTTGAAAAAAGCACTTCATCAGATGTGGGCTATCCTATAGCTAAAACCTTTATACCTTTTTCTAATACTTAATTGAATTAATTAACTAATCTAAAGCTTAAATTTTAAAGTGCATATGCATATTAAAATCATTTGTGCATTGTGATTTTAATATCTGCTTTTCACATGTGCACCATTGGCTACTGACAGACATCCTAAGGACATCATAGTAGAGTACAGCTGCAAGCACGCAATGCTCTTGTGGACTACAGCAGAGATATTGGCCAATAGATGTGGACATTCTGACACAATCTGTACAGTCCAGAGGTATACACAGGGGTCTATATCACATCATCAAGTGTCAAAACTTTGAATGTGATAACATTGCACCCAAAACCACGAAAGATGAAAACTCCAAAGACTGAGAACAGTGATTTTTTCCCCGGGGGAAAAAAATCGCTGTTCTAGTACAAATCGCAAAACACACGAACACTTCAAACTATTTCTAAAGCCCCCCACACCCCCTACATAAATATACCAACTCTGAGATTGCACCACAGTGAAGGAGACAGTGAAGCCGTGGAAATGGCCCACCAAATTCTTTCCCTGGGAAAGAATTTGATGTTCCGTGGCTTTGATATTTTCAGTCTTCGGACTTTCAAGTTTGCGGTTTTGGTGTTCAAACTTATCAGCGTTCAAACTTTTGATATACACCCATACACAGAACCCCTTAGTGCAAAACATGTGGACCAAGCCTGACAATATGGATGTTAACAGCCATGTAGATACGACTGGTATACATTCACCCCATAGGTTATCCATTTACACACCTCTGTCTGTCCTGACACATAAATAACTGCTGGTACGGAGGTGCCATGGCCACATACTACCCACTAGATATTGACATACATCTGTACAGCATCCCACCACTCTGTCTGACATACATGACTGTTAAGGGAGGCCCTGCAGCAGTACATCTGGAAAGTATCTTGATTTGACACCTCACTGGGTAAGTACACTAAGCTGCTAGGCATGTAACAGAGCACTGTACAAGCTACAGGCAGACTGGATCAACACTGGCCTACATCTCCTATGGGGGAATGCACATGCACCTGCATATATAACAGGCTCTACAGGCATGTCTCAGCACAGGTTAAGATACACCTGTGTGAAAGTGTATAACCCCAAGTAATGTGAACGCAGCCACAGCCACATATGGTAAGCTAGCATAATATTACAGTATATGGACTATCTGTTCAACACCATCTTCATATGTGCCACTCACACACTAACCCTACATATACTGGGCAGTGGCAGCTGGTGACTTCAAATCAAAGGGGGGCTGCAGGAGACAGCTGAATGGATAGGGCCAATGAGAAGGGGTGTGCCCAACTAGAAAGGGGAGGAACTACGCTCAAAACCACAAAAACTGGAACTTTAATTAAATACGCTGCCCTGGGTGCCAAACTGTCATTATGAGAGTCCAGTCAAGACAAAATGAAGTGTAAAAGAAAAAAATATTTCAATGCATTGGCTGCATGACAGCTTAGTTAATATCTAGATGGAAACAAAAAGGTTGTGAGGCATGATAAAATAAATTACTTTTTAAATACATTACTGGAATGCCAGTCAAAATCAAGTAAAAGAAAAACAAACAGCACTCAACTCAAACCACTTCTCCTTGCACTGCAATTATATAATTATAATTTATATTCAGCTTTATTAAAGTACCAAGTAACATGCTGGAAGTAGCAATCTCTGTGATACTCCCACTTGTAAAAATGTTTCTTATCCAAAAAAGACCTGCTGCCTGACAACAACTATCTACTTGTTTCATGGGGAAAACATGATCAAAGTAAAAAATGAAACACAAACAAGAAACAAGCTCAAGATACATTGCTTTAAGGATTATTGTACAGGTAGTGGACCACACATGATAGATTGGCATTCTGTTTGGTTTACAGGTAAAGCCTGCAAAGATGACTGCAAGTCTCCAACAAATGTAATGAGCTTCTTAAAATAATGTAATCCTGTCCTTTATTACAAACACTGTCATATGCATTTCAATACCCAAGGCTTATACATTATCTAGTTATGTAAGTATTCTCTGCATGGCAACAACAGTAAGGCTTTCAATGTTGGCAATTATTTAACAGTATGCTTATTAAAGCTTACTTGCATCTTACAATCTCAGACAAGCTTACCTGATGGTCATTAAAGCATTGCTACTTAAACACAGAGCAAAAGGCACTTTCTGAATAATAATAATAAGCATAAATTAACAGTATAAAATATGACAGAAACCAGAACATTCTGCAAAATCAAGAACAGAATAAAAGTAGTACTTGTGTCTACCTTGGATGGGGGATACTCTGCACATTTACACTACATAAGTGCTCCTTACCTTGCTTGGACACACAGAGTCACTACATGGGGGAATGGGGTGCAACACGTATGTCACAATTTGAAACGTCTCTGGCTGACTGTGATGGCCCTGACACATTTGTCATACCTCTCAACTTCAGAGCAAGAAATCTGGACAAAGCCATACATAAAAGTGGGACAAAGGCCCAAAAATAAGGACACTTTTTAAATATTGCTCTTATAAACTTAGAAAGATAATAGAATAGTAGGTATTGCGTTAGTATGAATTTTTCTGAAGGGTATGAAATCTGAAACTGAAATGTCTGTCATTATTTTCTAACTTTAGTCTTTAATGATTTGCCACTAATTTGCCAAAAAAACACAATTTTATGAAAAATGGACTAAAAATGTGATGCAAAAATATAAAATAGCCACACAATACAGCTGGGAACCTGTCAAAGAAAGGACACTTTTTTAATATTAGTACTGCTAACTTGAGCAGCTGACAAAATAAAAGAATCTACATGCATTTCTGAAATAAAAGTCAACTATAACTCTGATTATTACAGTTATTTCTTAACTATAAACCCTCCACATTTTCTTCCAAAATTGCCATTTTACCTCGGGATTATTAGGGGAAGAGCAACATTTTGAGCCAAAATTGGGGACAGTTGAGAGGTTTGGATATGCCTAATTCTATAAATCAATTTATTTGCATGTACCTGTTAATGCAGGAATTCTGGACAAGGATAAATATACTGGGGGAACATATAAACAGTATTAAAAATTGTTGTATAAACTGAGGCAGTTGATAGAATAACAGGTCTTGCTTTAGCATGCATTTTCTGAAGGTTATGAAGTCTGAAACTCAGTGTCTGTCATTATTTAGTGACTTAATTTGTTAATTATTTGCCAGGAAACCACACATTTTATGAGAAACAAACCAAAAATAAGAAGCAAAAATCTATTCATTCTGTGAAAATCTGGACAGTTGAGAGGTATAGTTCAGCCAGGGCTGTCTTTGAGTTTGCCGCCCTTCCCCCTCACAAAATCATGGTTGAATGGAGCCTCCCCCCTGCAGCCATTCCAATGAACCATTACTTGGCTATTTCACCCCATTTACCATAAACATTAATGTGCATACTGCTTTACTTCTACGATGATTTGGACTTCATTTGAAAGTTTTATTTTGCATTTTAGAGCACAAACACTAAAACATCTGCTAAACAAAGTGATGCAATCTCACAATGAAAACAGACTTACTAGCATTAAAACCTCTCTGCCCTTGAAACTCAGATTCATTGAAACAGCATTGAAACCCACATTCAAAGAAAGTACATTTTGCCAGTGGCAGATAAAGATTAACTTTGGGCTGTTTTCAAATCATAGGCCCCTTGCACACGGAACATACATGTGCTGTTTGATACACCTTCCTGATTGTATTAAATTATATTCCTTGTATAATGTAGTGCAGTTGTTAGAGGGTGTTTTAAATTTGTTGTTTTGAACATTTTTCCAGTAAACAATGAAACAAAATGCATGCACCAATAATGACAAAACTGCACAATTCAGAACATTTCTATCATAAAAGTCTACTCAAACTTCTACAGTCCACCAGTATCAGTTTGTTTGTGTCTTTCGGCTTTTTCCCGGTTAAGGGTCGCCACAGCGGAACTCCGGTCCGCCAATGATTGGTAGTGGATTTTTACGTACTGGGTTACCAGCCCTGACGCACAACCTTCAACAAAGGCACGCCCCATTCACGTATGCCTCCACACAGAAGACGCTCTAGCTGAGAATCAGTAAAAGTCATCTAAATAATTCCACATTAAAGAAATATGTAACTAATGAGGTTGCTGCTAGCAAACAGCTTTATATTTCATTATTTCATCTACAAATAAAGTGCCTGTTGCCCTTGAGGAATAAATTGCCTATGTTGCATAAAAAAAATGATAAGCTAGTAATATTGCAATAGGGAATGGATGACAAACTGATAACAGGTTCATATAGTTACTAGGTGTCTTCACCAAAAATGACTGCAGCATCCACCCCCTTTACAATACAGTTCAGAATCAGCAATGCATCTACCTACTGTGGGAGTAGAACCCACAGTCTTCTGCATCAAAAGCAAGTACATTACCTGTTATGCTATTAACAATGCAAACAGACTCTCAGCTTCTTGTAAAATCTACTTGACACTCAGTTGTATCTCTGAACTTTGCAGCACAAGAAATCTGGAAAAAGCCAAAATTTAGGGGGGGGGCAAAAGACAGGGACACATTTTAAACAATGATTATATAATGTTGGAAAGTTGCTAGAATACAATGCTGTGTTACCACCATACATTTCACTGCCAAGTATTGAACCCAGGACCATGTGCAAAATAGTCAGAGCAACATAACACTATGCCAAATCATCTGTTTTATTAAAACATGCAAGACTCAAACTTAAATGGCTACCATTTAGTGAATTCAGTTCTCACCATAGCTGTCAACATCTTAGCACAAAACACCTGAACAAAGCCAATAATGGGGAATACAGCCCCCAAACATATTCAGTGAATTCAGTTCTCACCATAGCTCTCAACCTTGGCACAAAAAACCTGGACAAAGCCAATAATGTGGGAATACAGTCCCAAACGTAGGGACAGATTTAAAATATCTATCTTATAACTTAGAAAATTGCTATAATAATAGGTTTTGCATTACCATGTACTTTCTGAAGAATATGAAGTCTGAAATTCAAATGCTTGTCATTTTTATTTAACATTTGTTAACCAGGAAAGTCTGACTTGGAACAAAAGCCAATTTTCAGCAGAAACACTCCAAACACATGTCTTTGTAAATGGGAGGACACCAGAGCAAACCCACACAAACACAGGGAGGACATGCAGACTCCACACAGAAGGCATGTCAGTCAAAAATCAAACCAGAGAACCTGTAGCTGTTAAACAACAATGCTACCACTGCACTACTGACTGCTAAGAAACGAAAATACAGAAAACACAGATTTTATGAGGAACAGAACAAATATGAGCAAAAATCTGCAAATTTTTATAAATGATGGTGGGTAGGGACTTCAGGCTTTTGCCACTTGGCCCCAAGGTGCAGGGTTCAAGCCTTATTCTCTACCCACCACCATATAGCAACTGGGGCATTTTACACACACACCTACACCTGATCCAAAGCTGCTTTCCATGCTGAGTATATCTCTTCCTTACCTGAGCCAAAGCTGCTTTCTATGCTGAATACATCTCTTCCTTTCTGTGCTGTGAGCCAAAAGCAGCTGTAACAAAGTCCTTTCCATGCAGAGTAAAGCCTGTGCTAAATCTGCTGAGTAATTCCCATTCTGATCCTGTCCTTCCTTCCCACGAGAGCACCTAGTCCTTCCTGCCTGCGGACATTGCAGCTCGATCCCCTTCCAGTCTATGCAGTTGTGACTGCTGGGAAACTTTGGAGATGAATGTTGTATTCATACTCTGGACTGCTGTGTGCATGCTCCAGACTGGTTCAAGTATTTCTTTTATTTTTATTTATTTTTCTTTTTTGTTTTATTTTACAGTTTTACAGCTGGGGGTGGGGGTGGGGGCTGATTAGCTGGGAGGGCTGCAGTCCTGCCATCCAATAGCACAAGCTGCCCCTGATACTGAACCACTACACAGTGTGGTCTGATGCCCGTCTGTGGTATGGGACATGTGTGTGTATGGCCCTTCAAACATGTAAGCTAATATGGTAACATATGGAGGAGCAGCATGTAACATCAGAGAGGACAGGACCTCGGATGACGACATCTACCACAGTCTGTACATGGGCCAAGGTACATATTAACAATATACACACTGTCAGCATTCACCATAAGTACACAGACCTCACTACTGTACATACAACCACAGAATGTCCAGGGTATGTCATCAAATATAACCCCTACTGTACATAACATGTGTAGCAGTCTGATATCTCACTGGCTTGTTATCAGATATGATGATACTAATGATGGTGTACAGCACACATGCACCTCTTAATGCATGACATATGTACAAGGATTGACAGAGTTGTGGCTGGAAACACATATACAGGGCCAGTATTTATGTGTTACTGTGATAACCTCATACATGTACTGTTGTAACAGGGTTTGTTGCAACATATGTTCTATGAGGGATATGAGTTCAGTAACTGTCACGGCTTTCACCATCTACAGACTGCAATCCTCACACTACCTTCTGCAGTTCACAGATAGATGCTCTCTGGGTAACACATGAAACCAAAGGCACAGCACACTGCCCAGTCTGCAGATGACCCTACAGATGGAGATTCCTCATAAACAAAGAAATGACATGGCAGATATTAAAACATGTAGGACAGCCATATCCACACACACACTGTTAAACCAACATTACTCAAAATGCAGTACAGCAGCACTTATAGTCTGTAGTCAGGTCAGGCACATCCCCCTCCTGTGTGTTGCCCTGTTTCCACAGTGTATGTTGTTAGAGGTAAATTCCCAATCCATCTGAGATGCTGTTTGCCAAACAACAGATCTAGTTCCTGCTCACAGTGAATGAAAAGGCCCAACACCAACATGATGTTCCTAGATACTGGGGTGTGTTTTCATTCAATTGGCTATGGGAATGTTACCACAGCTGTTTCACATGCATTCAGCTAGGGGAGGGCTGCAATTTGTGCAGAGACCATCAGCTGATCATGAGCATCACTTAAAATACACATGCTGCTGCCTAAGCAAAGCAGGTGTAGGTCTCCACATCCACCAGAGAGGGAGTAAGAGAGGCAGACAGACACAAAGACAAGTCAGGGAGGGGTGGGAGAGTAAAACTTAAGCATGTGTGCGTGTCACACACCTACCAGCACAGGGTATCAAATCCCTTGACGACTATCTAGTGCTATCACATTTCTATGCAGTTACTGGATGCGCCATATAGGTTACATATTGTGGGGCCCTCAGAATGTATATGTGATAGTGAGTGACATCTACAACAGGGATATGGTAGCTATACGGTAGGTGTAGTACACATGCCTGTCTACATGAACAGGTGCCAACCCAGCCACATTTTCACAGGGATGCACACACATTGACACACTTGGCAGGGTCAGGAATGCAGCCAATCACTAGTGAGATTGCCACAACACATTACTGTGCGGGTATCACATGCACCACAGGGGTCATACAGAGGTGATATGGGCAAAGGGTATGGGGAGGTGTCTGACATCAAACAGCATGCTTCAGTATGCCAATGGGGTTTGTAGTGAGTGTGGATGTAATCATGCACTTCATACAACACACACACACAAACACACAGGGTGCCAGTACTGACATGCATGGGTGCATTTCTGCATGGGTGTGTGGTGATCGACTGTGCCAAATGGCTATACAAGGCTAGGTGATGGGTATACCTTGGCATCAGGCCACATGACATTGGTCAGCATTGTGGCTCAGGGCTGTAGTTTCTGCATTTGCCCACACAGGTGGGTATTGTATCCCCCATCCAGTCACCTGGGTGACTATTGTGTGTGGCCAATGCTGTGCATTGCTTGCCATGTATGTGTTCCTTAGTCCATGGCATGGACAGTGTCTGGGATGTGCACACCTCCCACATGCATGTACAGTGACATGTGGAACTGTACCTGGGGTGTCTGGCCCATGTTGTGTACACAGATTATCATCAGATGTGCCAGTCTTGCCCACCTGTGGTGGCAACTGGTAATGGACAGCAGGTTTACCCTGCACCTACATTGATAGCATGCTAACAGCATTCCCTGGTGTCAGTGGCATCTGTCCATCCAGGGCATGTTTTCAGGCATGGTATGTCCTTTGTGTGTCACATGTGATGGCACCACAGGTGTTGCAGGTGTCTAGTGGGGCACATGGGGAAGGTGCACTGTCTGCATGTACATGCCTATTGGACAGATGGACAGGGTGCCATGCCCTCTGTAGGCCACTGCAAACACTCCATAGTTACTATCAGTGGCCAGTATGCAGTGTACTACCCATATATTGGCTGTTGCCTATGCATGTGTGTGTGTGTGTGTGTGTGTGTGTGTGTGTGTGTATGAGACATGGGTTGAGATTGTACTCTGGGTAATACTGGGTTGCTAACTGTGATTGCCTGGTCTTTATGTCATGTATGGGTATGGATTTGCACCCCAGCCTCTCGGCTATTTCACATCTGTTATCCCTGTACAGTGGGCGACATTGTGATATATACACTAGGGCCACCATATAAGAAATTTGCAAAACCCGCTCCACATTGGGCCCAGGTGTCACACACTCCCACCCCCCTCCACACAGGATAAGAGTTACTAGTCTACTACTCCTAGTTTATCATACTACAGCAGTACGCAGTTATGGGATGCACCACAGAGATTACTTACATTTCTACACAGGATTGGGGGGCACACCTGACACTTGTTCACATTTGCTAGGACTGTACTGGTATGTCGGGTACTCCATTTCAGTCTGTAATCTTACCTATCGTGCTGACTAGAGGCATACCAGTGTTCTACAGATCTTAGCTTTTAATTACCTACATATTAGTTTCTGACTTCCTACCCTTCAGAACTGACATCCCACTGCCTGACCTGCTGTAGTCCGTCTGTGTAGGCCTGGGGGGAGGTTACCCATAGACCTCATTCAGAGGCCATAGCACAGCCTTTGTTTGTGTTTGTCTACACCTGTCCTGCTGGCTGTGACTGTTGTTGGGTATGTGACCCCTCCTGACTGGCATATGTGAGTCACTTACCTTGTGGGTGTCCCAGTATTGAGGATGGTGCTGTAGGGCTGCCTATGTCGGATGCACATAGTACACTCCCTACACATGGTTAGGCACAGTTAGTGTAATGTTTGGCATCCCTTTTACTGCATGTGAGAGTCAGAGAAAGGTGTTATTCCCTTGGTCCCTCCTGTGTCAGTGTATGTGCTATGCGTTGCCTCTTTGCCAAGGCCAGGGCATACTGGGCACACCTCCTTCTGCCTACTGGGGCAGGCTCAGTTTGTTCCTTCTCTGAGTCACTATGTGCCTGTGCAGGCCTTGGCAATGGTGGTGGTGGGGGCTGTGTGGCCCTGCCCCTTGCTGTTCCTGCTGCAGCTGTTTCTGCAGGATCATTTTGTGTAGCATGGCACATACAAGGACAATTTGGGTACATGTAGCTGGTGAGTACTGCAAGGCTCCACCAGATGTGTCCAGCCACTGGAACCATGACTTGAGCATCCCAAACACACATACTATAATTCTGGTTTGTGCGTGTGCCTCATTATGGATTTCTTGTTCAGGTGTGTGTGCATTTCTGATGGGTGTTATCAGCCAAGGCTCCAGTGCATATCCAGCATCCCCCACTAGGTGACTGTGAGGGATGTCCTCATTGGCAAATCTCTGATACAGCTGCATCAGGTGCCAGATGTGGGAATCGTGATAGCTACCAGGGCAGCCAGCACACACATTCAATATTATGCCCTGGGCATCGCACATGATCTCGCAGTTGATGGAAGGGAAGCCTTGCAGTTGATGTAGACCCTACCCTGCTCACCAGGTGGTGCTTTGATTCATATGTGCATGCAGTCTATAGCACCCACTACCTCAGGGTATTCTGCTATTTGGTAGAACAGTTGCATATTGCTGTCCAACACCTCACCAGTGTTGGGGAAATATACGTGCTCAGTGACATGTGCTGACATGGCATCCAGGAACTGGTGGAGTACCCTGGATGCTGATGCCTGTGAAATCCCCATCATATCCCCAGTTGGCCTTTGGAAGGTACTTGTAGCTAGCATTCTTAGGCCTACACATACCTTGGTATCCACTGGGGTCGGTTCCCCTCTGTTAGTTCTGTGTGTCAGGCGTGGCCGGCGCAGCTCAACAATTTGCTGTAGGAGGTCCCTGCCCACCCTTTAGCACTCCACCATCTCGAGCTCATGTAGCCCCTGGTAGGTTACCCTGGGTCTTTACACTCTTCTCCATCTCCTTACTGTGGGTTGGTGGACAGCATTCACATCCTCACCACCTTCAGCCTCTTCCACAAGTTGTTGTATGATAGCTATTGCAGCCCCTATCATTTTGCTGTTGTGAGTGTTAAAAGTTCTCCGCTTGTTTACACCAGTGGTGTAGAGTGTGGGAAAAAACAGAGGGGAAGGTGTTTGCATAGTTTATAGTAGTGGTCTGGGCTGATCTGCTGCCTGTGTAATTAGCTGATTCTGATACATTTCACCTGCCAGCTAAGCTAGTTCTCCTTGATTACCTTCCTACTGCTGTTTTCCCTTCCCATTGCCTTCCTGTTTAAGCCCAGGAGTGCACCGCACAAACAGAGTGCTCAAATGTGCACACTGCTGCTATTTCGTGGTTTAACTTCTTTTTTCTTCCTGTAAAACCCGGTGCGCAGTGCACCCACCCGCTTAGGCTTTGTAAAGAGTGCTAGGCAGGTTTATAAATACCTCCTAGCTTAGCTGTGTTATGCTAGGAGCAAACCCGAGCCACAGGGCTCCAATCCACTTACAGTATGCCTGACACACTACTCCATGATGTCAGCTAACTCCTAGGCTTGCACCGAGCTAGTCCTACTTTTACACTGTTGGGACTTGACTAGCATGCTGGGGAAAACTGGGATTCACTATCATTTCCCTCATTTGCATAGGATTGCCTGCTAATGCATAGTTATATGTCTCACACTGAGCCGCCCCCCTTACGAACCACTACTCACTGGCCATGTTGTCTTCTGCCTGCCATTGATTTGCATGGCAGAATACTGATTTTAGTTTGAATGCTTAATTTAGGTTCATTTTGTTACCCCCCCGATCTCGTTTGCTTGCCACTGCCCTACGCTTAAACAGCCGAGATCGACTAAAAAAAATAAAAATTGATTTTTAATTTTTTTTTTATGTTTGCAATGCCAATGGCCTTATACTTGGCCATTGGCATGTTTACTACATGATATGCAACCTTTATTTGGAGCTGTCATAGCTCCATTTTGGATTTTGCAGAAATGTACTCGGTTACCAGATAGCACTAGTCCTAAGCTTCCTGGATTGCAAAATCACCTCATTTTCATAGATTTCTCCTGCAAATGAGGTGATTTGCATACCAGGGCTTAGTCTGTGCAGAATTAGTGCAGGAATGCTCTTGCACGCCCCTGCAGGCTGTTCCTGGATCGCAAGGCAGACATATTGCCTGCTTGAGCTCCTTCACTGATCTTGGACTCCGTGCAAGCTTTTGAGAATCCAGGGGACTATCTTTGAGGTAAAGACCCTAACCATTATGCCATTGACTTATATGACCTTGTTATATACAATATGGACATAGCATAACACTGCTCACTGAAGTATGTATGTTATGCACTAGTATTGAAATACACAGTACCAGCTTGCCTTATGGCCTTGTCATGTGCTGGCTGTACATAGCATAATATTTTACACTGTAGTAAGTGAAATATGCCCTAGTATTAAAATACATGCATTTATATTGTCTTACTGTCTTATCATCTGCTGTCTGTACCTACCCTAATACTAAACATTGAAGTATGCAAAATATGCACAGGTTAAAATACATGTATTCAGCTTGTCTTATGGCCTTGTCATGTGCTGTCTACACATAGCGTAATGCAGTATACCAAATCAATCAGATATGCACAAGTATAGAAATACACATGTTCAGCTTGTCTTATGCCCTGGTCGCTTGCTGTCTGTACTTGGCAAATTATTGTACACTGCAGTATGTAAAATATGCCCTAGTATTAAAATACACATATTCAGCTTGTCTTATGGCTTTTTACTATGCTGCCTGTGGTTCTTCTTTACAAGATTGAAATCCTATTTGCCCGACTTTCATAACACCAAGGTGAAAAATCCAACAACCACATATCACCAACCTCCCAGAACACTGACTTTCAACTCCAGTTAAATAACCGCTTGGCCAAACAAAAAAATAAATTAGAACCAAAGCAAATTAAACCAACTCTAACTAAATATACCAATTCTGAGATCACACTGTCATGGGGGTAAGGGAAAAGTTCAACATGGTGACCAAATGGTTACTTACCTGTAGTTGAAAGTCGATGTTCCAGGAGGTTGGTGATATGCAGTTGTCGGCTTTTTTGTCTCAGTATTATGAAAATTGGGTAAGTGGGATTTCAGTCTTGTAAAGTAGACCTGCTGTCTGTACATAGCAAAATATTGCACTCTGCAGTATGTATGTATGTATGATATACACTGGTATTAAAAATGCATGTATTCAGTTTGACTTATGTCCTTGTCATGTGCTGTGTGTATGTACCATAATATTGTACACTGTCAAAGGAAAAAACTTCAAAGACCAATACACTCAAGGTTCAGATAAGGCACATTTAATAACTTGCTGCAAGGAGACAAAAACATGCAAATACAGGATTTTGCCTAACTACTAACAGGAAGTATGGTATTCTTATACTGTTCTGCAAGACATTGCCTTCTGTGGTTAATGTAATCAAACACAACTTTCAGTACTGTTCTACAGCAGATGTTACTCAGATTTTCTGCTGACATGACTGGATTTATGAAAAACATTTTGAGAAAAACAACCTGGCCTTGGTGGGTTCTAGCCCGTTACAAGCTTCTATTGTGTAGTTCTAATACATGTGTTACATTTCAAGGTACTTTTTCTAGCTTAGGCACAAGCAAATGTTGATTGCAGTTCATATTTTCAAGCAGTCTTTGTTCTGATTATCTATAGCTTCTGCAGCTGTGTATTTTCTCACAGCACAAGCGGAACTCCTTGTCTAAGTCTAATACAAATGATACATCTATTCATTATTTTCCTGACACAAGCAGAAATTATCTGCTTCCCTGTAAATTTCCAGAGCATAAGCAAAGATTATAGCTGCGCATATTTCATGACAATACAAGGTTAGAAAGCTTCTGCAATTTGTACAGATTTTATGCAGTATGAAATAGAATACATGTGTTAACCCTTTTCAAGCCTTAAATGCACTAAGCATATTACTAATACATACACTAATACATATTTTTCTAACATTTCCCCCCTTTTAATACTTTTAGTCTACTTTCAAAATAAGCATAAACAGTTTTTTCTTTTCCTAATCTCTTCACACTTAGGATTTTCAGTTGAGAGTCATTCAATTTAAACTTATGAAAGCATTTTCAATCTTTAAACAGTTCTTCAAACTTTCAGTTAAGAGAGTCATTCAATTTAAACTTATGAAAGCATTTTCAATCTTTAAACAGTTCTTCAAACTCAGTACTTTGATGCAAGGTTTCAGAAAGTGACATGTCTATAAAGTCTTTAATCAGTCTTTTCATGCAGGGGATGCCACAGCAAACACATACTCCCAGTAGGATCATTCCTACACAAATGGCAATCAGGATGTTCATTAGGATAGTACCCCACCCCCAAACCATTTCTGGAAAACGTCCATCAGTGGGTTTGGTCCTGGTTTGGTCATGGCCGACACTTGCTGAATTATCTCTAGGTGATTGTCTATTTCGTGTTTATGGTCAGGAATATACGAACAACACTCCTCCTGGATTAAAGTGCAAGTACCGCCTCTCGCCACTAGGGTGAAGTCGAGAGCCATGCGGTTTTGAAGCACTACAGTTCTCATGGCATTCAGTTCATCAGTCACCAATTCAAGAGTAGAAAAAAGTTGCATTACTCATTACTTCGAGAAGTTTAGACAGCTTTCTCAGCTCCCAGATTGCTTTCACTGCTCCATATGCTGGTGATATGCCTGCCCACGATATAACACTGTCACTCAAGTCCATGTGTGTCAGTTTATCGCCTATAGAATGATGGTTTTTCCAGCGTGCATTGATTTGCCCCACTGGATTTACAGGTTTTTTGACGACCTCTCGGACATTCCGAATTTTTCCTCGAGGTAAGACTGCCGTGTGTCTTATGGCCGGAACCAGGTAGCCCAAAAAACAACTGCCAGACCAATTCTCAGGTAACCACTTGTATGCTTTTCTACCACATACAAAATAACAATCCTCTACTTTAGTAGTAACTTTACTATGAATATACACTTGTCCTGCATGAAACATTTTTCTATCAATTATAGACAGTTGTTTATAAAGAACAGAATCATGTTTTACTTCATCAGTTGTTTTGTGCATCAATTCAAAAAATGAATCATAGTTTGTATTACAATAAGAACCTGCATTGTTAGCTTTAGTGTAACATTTATAAGGAACAGTCACATTGCAATTGCTCCAACCCACCTGAACAGTATCATTTTTATAAAAACACACAGTTCCCTTTTGTGGAATAGACAAGTGCAATGCTATTTTATCTTGTGATGTAACGGTTGAGGTATCATAAATCAAGTTTTCCCAGGTTGCATTGACCCCTAGGGGGACTGTATTCATTAATAACCCCCCGTATGCTGTCGGCAAAGCTGTGCAAATCCAGCAATTCGAAACATTGAAAGTCTCAGCATACACATATTTAATTGCCTGGTAAGTGTTGAAGCTTGGGTGCCAGTCTATGAGTAATGCTTCACGTTTATTCAGTTCAATTTGGGTGGCTGGAAAAAGGAATGGCCACAACAAAAAGATTATTGTCACTAGTACAGTTAACAGGATGATTAAGCAATACTTCTGAGGAAATGGTTGTTCTGCATTCCTGTTTTTCCTGGAGTCTATCATTTTTGCTCTTGACATGTGACAAGATTTTTGTCCAGTTCAAAGTTCTTAACTAGTTTTCAGTGCATCAGGTGGATCCACAAGGCACGCTCTGCGATCTTGACTGCAGTGAGTGTCGACAGAAGCACTTGATATGGACCTTCCCACTTTGGTGACGTCCAATTCTTCTTTTTTATTGTCTTCACCCAGATCCAGGTTCCTGGAGCCACTGCCACTTCTGATGGTCTGGTTTGTTCTTTATCTGAAACAGAATTTGACTGCAACAGATGCTTAGAATTCAACAAATTTCTCATATACTCTGCTAGTGTACAGTCGGCTTCCTGGTCTGCGGGCATGAGAGGTTTCCACTGAGGTATATAATAAGCCCTTCCAAATAGTTTCTCAAAAGGAGTCAATCCTTTTGCATTCAGAACAGCCCTCATGCTCAACAGTGCCAGGGGCAGACAGTGCACCCAATTTCTCTTTGTTTCTGCTATTAACTTTCTTAGCTTACTCTTTAAAATCCCATTATGCCTCTCATCTAGCCCTGCAGATTGCGGATGATATGCACAATGATTTTTTAAAGAAATACCAAAATGCTTACTTAGCTGCTGTATGGTTTGGTTTACAAAGTGTGTACCGTTGTCACTGTAGATCCTTTCTGGAATGCCGAATCTAGGGATGATTTCTTTAATGAGGATTTTTGCTATGGTAGCCGCATCTGGATTTTTAGTCGGAAAGGCTTCCATCCATCTGGAAAACATATCTATAATGACAAGACAATACTTCTTATTTTCACATTTGTTCAATTCTATGAAATCTATACAAATAGTATGAAATGGATACGGTGGTGTAGGGAAACTCCCTTGCTTGGGCTTTAACGCCCCATGTGCAAGATGTTTGTTACAAATATGGCACATCAAACAAAATTTTTTAGAGTAGTTTAAGAATCCATATGTCGTGAACACTCAGTTCACCAGCTGTACCATCCCCCCTGTTGAGACATGGCATTGCCCATGGCTCAACAAATCTGCATATCTAAACAAATTAAATGGTAATATTGGTTTCCCTTCTTTAGAGATGTACAGCCCCTTTTCGAGATTTGCTCCTCGTTTTACCCATCTTTGTTTTTCAGCCTGCGTAGTAAGTGTCTGCATTGTCTTTAACATTTCTAAGTGTAAAATCTCAGAGGGTTGTAATTCCTTATTCAAAAGAAATACTTCTGAAGCTGCCTGTTTTGCAGCTGTGTCAGCTCTCGCATTACCTTTTGAAATCCTATCCTGTTGCTTGGTATGAGCTGTGCATTTACAAATAGCTACTTTCTGAGGTAACTGAATAGATTCTAAAAGATCTAAAATAAACTGTGCATGATTGATTTGGTTTGCCAGTAGATGTTATCATTCCTCAATTTTTCCACTGTTGCACAAAAACATGTACAGTAGAAAAAGCGTACTGGCTGTCAGTAAAAATGTTCACACATTTACCCTTTGCTAAGGTACATGCCCATGTAAAGGCAATCAATTCTGCTGCCTTGCAGATAAATTGTGTGGTAAAGGTTTCGCTTCTATAATCTCAGTATCAGAAAACTACTGCATATCCTACTAGGTTCTGTCCTGCAGGGCCCCTTTTGCATGAGCCATCCACATAGTATGTCACCTCGGCATCATCCAAGGGAACATCCATGAGATCTTTTCTAGGCAGTGTCTTTTGCTCAATCACCTGCAGGCAGCTGTGTGGTGTGCCATCTGCAGGGGTTGGGAGCAAGGTAGAAGGGTTCAAAGTCATGCATTGTTCAATTGTCATATGAGGTTGGCTCAACAATATAGTCATACAGGAAAGATGCCTAACAGGGGAAAGATATGCTACCTTCTCTTGCAGTAAAATAATCGCGACTGCATGAGGCACTCTCAAAGTGAGAGGGTGGAATAAAACTACTGAAGCTGAAGCCTGTACTGCCATTGCAGCTGCAACTACTGCTTGTACAAAGTGGGGTAAAGACCGTGCCACTGGGTCTAGCTGTAATGAATAATAAGCAATAGGGTGTTGCTTGTCCCCATTCTGTTGTGTTAACACTGATGTCATATAACCTTGCTTACAATCTACAGTTTGGAAAAATCGTTTATGATAGTTTGGTAATCCTAAAACTAATGAGGACGCTATTAACTGTTTCAGTTTGCAGAAAGCAGATTCTCCTTCTGGTGTCCATTGTAACAAATCCTGTGCTGTCATAGGCTTTTTATATATCAGGTTAGTCAGCGGTGCAGATTCCAAGGTATAGTTTGGAATCCAGCTCCGGCAAAAATTAGTCGTACCCAGGAAGGACATAATTTCCTTCTTGGTAGTGGGTTTTGGTGCTTGCAAAATCGCTACTTTTCTGTCCTCATCTAATGTCTTACCCTCTTTGGATATTACATATCCTAGGTATTTAACTTGTTTTTTCCAAAGCTGCAGTTTATTTTTGTTTACTTTATGTCCTTCAGTGGCTAAAAATTGTAATAGCTCTATGGTATCTTCTTTGCAATCTTGCTGGGTGGGGGCCGCCAGCAGGATATCATCAACATAAAGTAAAATCTGACTGCCTCTTGGTGGGGTAAATCCCACTAAATTGCTTGCCATTTCTTGTGAGAATATCATTGGACTTTCACAATATCCCTGTGGTAGTCGCGTATATGTATACATTTTCCCCTGAAATGTGAATGCAAACCAATATTGGCTGTCAGGGTGTATCAGTATCGAAAAGAATGCATTGCTGATATCTACCACAGAAAAATATTTCTGTTGAGGTTTTAAATCATTCAACAGGGTGTGTGGGTCTGGCACCATAGGTGCCCTTGGTATTACTGTGTCATTTACAGCTTGTAAATCTTGGACCATACGCCATTCTCCATTTGCTTTCTTAACAGGAAACAAGGGTGTGTTACATGGTGAATCAGGAGATTCCACCAGCACCCTTCCTTAAGCAAAGCTGCTATAGTAGGTTTGATTCCTACCTCTGCATCTTTTCTTAAGGGATACTGTCTTTTCTGTGGTCTAAATGCTGACTTTGGCGTGATAGTAACTGGTCATGCTGTACGAATAAGTCCTACATCTGACTTTTCTGTTGACCAGAGTTTCTGGTATATTCTGTAAGGCATTCTCTTCCTCCTTTAATAGGAGTGCTAATCAGCTGTCCTTGCTAGACTGCAAGTGCACAGCTGGGTGGGTCTGAGTTATCCAATTCAACTTCTGCATTTGTATTCCCTGTTTTGACAGTTCTAACTCTGTCTGCTTTTCCCATCTTGTGACTTTTTCTCCCAAGTCTACCCATTTTACATTCTTGTCCTTAGTTAAGCTAACATGTGGTAATCGATTAGATTTATAGAGTGCAAAGAACTCCTGGGGCAATGAACAGCTGGCTACACTGTCCCCTTCCATGTCCCAGTACAAATGACATAATATCAATCTGTTTGCACGATTTCTAAACAATTCTTGCTCATATTCCTTATCAGGTCCTGGTGTGTTACAATAATACAGAGTACAGTGCAAAAAATGTTGTTTATCAATGTCAAGGGAGGGGAACTTGCTCATGGCTATGTTCATCAACTCTTCGGTCACTGCCCCTGGACCAGTCATACCCAAGTCCTGGCTGTACTAATAGAACATTTCACCCTCCGATTGCACTGCAAAGGTATCAATTTGTCGCTGTGCTTCCATACCCTGCATAGTCGGAACTACTGCTATATCAAATAGCTGCATAAGGTCTCTTCCCAAGAGGTTTACTGGGCATTTTGCGGAAACAACAATTTTGCTTTTCTGGGTCAATCCTGAAACAGGATCAGTTATTGCAATATTATGGGAGAGGGGCTCCTGACACAGCTGTCCATTAGCTGCTTTCACTAGTATGTAATCAGGTGACTCTGAATTCTCTGGCAGTTTGGAAGGATGTATCAGGGTCCGTGATGCCCCTGAGTCACACAAGAATTTGACTTCCCTCCCTTCCACCAAGAGTGTAACTTCTGGTTTTGTGTCTGCTAAATAGAGCTCTAAGCTCAATAAAGTTAAATCCAATATTTCATTTCACTGTCCGTAACTTCCTGCACTTCCTCTATTTCTTCTGTCACATCCTCTACTCCTTCTATCACATTCTCATTTGTCCTTTCTCTGCTATCCCCTTCTAGTGATTCTTGACTATCATATAGTCAGTCCTCACCCTCCTTTTCTTCCTCCATGGTTGCCCTCTTGTTTTTCTTGCAATCCCTTGCCAAGTGTCCCTTTTTACCGCATTTAAAACATTCACACCTTTTCTTTCGCCCTTCAAAGTCCTCTGATCGCTGATCAGATTGTTTGTCTCCCTGGGCATTTCTCTTGCCCTTTTTCCCGGACTGTACTACATAAACTTCTGCTCCATCTTCTACAGAAAATACTTGGGCTTTCTTTTTCTTTTTGCTATTAAAATGCCTTTCGGCATGCCTAGCATATTCAAGTAATGACTGTAACCTGCTTGTACGATGATCTACCATGTGCTTTGTAATAAAACTGCTTATGGGTACAATGCTGCCTTTCAAAAATGCATTCTTTAACTGCTGCTCATATGGGGAATCTTGTGTCTGATCTTCAGGAACCTGCATTCCACAATGGTTATTAAAACATTCTAACAGTCTGGTATAATATCTGTCAATAGTTTCACCTTCTTGTTGGATGCATTGATTAATGCAAGTCCAGTCTGCCCTAGGTTTCCATTTCTTAGAGATTCGGTCTGTAAGACCTTTCACTCTGTTGTCTAGCTCTGCGCTGCTATGTGGGAGGGGTCTGAGCGCAGCGTCATGGGGATTCCAGTTGCCACTAATCATGTGCCAATCTGGTCCCACAATTAGTCTGACTACTTTTTTTACCTCATCTCCATTTAAATTATAACTTAGCCTCATTCCTTGTAAATCTTCTAAGAACTTTCTAAAATTAACTTTTGAATGGGGAATTCCCTCAGTGGATTTCCGGATATCTTCCATAATCCAGGGTCTATACACTAGAATAGTCGGGTCCTGACCTTCTTGCCCTGCCTGAGGATTAGGTACTTCCATAAGTGGGCATATTTCTTCTTCACTCATAGATCATGAATTCCTAACCATTTGATATAATTCAATATCCCCTTTTGAGTTACCTGCCCATGTTCGAGACCTGGTCTCGATGGGATCTCTAATAAACGGTTTTGCTTTTATAGTGTCTCTATTTTCAGTGACAGCAGGATATTGTGGGGGTGGATTAACTTGTTCACGTGCTTCATATTCTGGTAAAGGAGGCGGAGGGGCCAATGCTATTACTAAGTTATTGTCCTCCTTATCTAAAAACATTGCTTTTGATTTATTATTCTTTTGTTCCCTACGGTTTACTTCCTCAATCCACCTGTGTGCCTGAGGAATTCCTAATTGGCATTGCTTTTTTACCCGATCATTGGAATCGGTTTTAAGCTGTTTGACAAGTTTGATAAGCGAGGATTTTTCTAATTTACCATCGAATTCATACTTATTAACCCATTTTGAATAGTATTTAATATTATCAGCACGCTGTGACTGCATGTATTTTGCGTCTTCGGTTAATGGCGGATTTTGGGGTCTTTTTGTGCAATTATTACCCATTTTGTTCTACCCTTTTTAATCGTTATGTAACTCCTTATTTTTAATGTGGTACCATGGATTTTGTTATAGTCTCTTCAGAATGACTGCCTACTTACTCTTTTTTCCCTGATCTGTGACAAGACAGTAATCTTTTCTGTCCCTGACTTGTAAAAATACAGTCCTGACAAAAACAATACAAATCTAGTCCCTGATCTAAAAGCAGAAAAAAGTAGATTCACCTTACCTGAACCCTCGGGATTGATCACCTGGTTCATGAAAAACCTGTCCTTCAGTCGCAGATCAGAAAGTGTCTGGCCTCTTTTGTATGACAATTCAGTCGGAGTGCTTTTCAAATAAGAAGAACCGATGTGGTTTCTTCCCCGTACGGTTTCAAGCCACCTAGCCTGTCTGATCCGAGGCAAAGTGAGGGGTTCCGGTCTGAAGGACCAATCTGTCAAAGGAAAAAACTTCAAAGACCAATACACGTAAGGTTCAGATAAGGCACATTTAATAACTTGCTGCAAGGAGACAAAAACATGCAAATACAGGATTTTGCGCAACTACTAACAGGAAGTATGCTATTCTTATACTGTTCTACAAGACATTGCCTTCTGTGGTTGACGTAATCAAACACAACTTTCAGTATTGTTCTACAGCAGATGTTACTCAGATTTTCTGCTGACATGACTGGATTTATGAAAAACATTTTGAGAAAAACAACCTGGCCTTGATAGGCTCTAGCCCGTTACAAGCTTCTATAGTGTAGTTCTAATATGTGTTACATTTCAAGGTACTTTTTCTAGCTTAGGCACAAACAAATGCTGATTGCAGTTATATTTTCAAGCAGTCTTTGTTCTGATTATCTATAGCTTCTGCAGCTGTGTATTTTCTCACAGCACAAGCGGAACGCCTTGTCTAAGTCTAATACAAGTGATACATCTATTCATTATTTTCCTGACACAAGCAGAAATTATCTGCTTCCCTGTAAATTTCCAGAGCATAAGCAAAGATTATAGCTGTGCATATTTCATGACAATACAAGGTTAGAAAGCTTCTGCAATTTGTACAGATTTTATGCAGTGTGAAATAGAATAAATGTGTTAACCCTTTTCAAGCCTTAAATGCACTAAGCATATTACTAATACATACACTAATACATATTTTTCTAACATACACTAAAGTATATAGAATATGCACTAGTATTAAAATAACATGTCCAGCTTTTTTATCGCCTTCACACGTGATGTCTGCACATAGTATAATATCATACACTACGGTATGTAAGATTTGCACTAGTTTTGAAATACACATGTTCAGCTTGTCTTATGGCCTTGTCATGTGCTGACTATATGAACCTATGTATATACCATATACAGCATTGTATAAAAAAAATTAGGTCTTCTCTATAGAAAAAAAAATCTCCTAACTCCAAATTCCAAACCCACCCTAGCTCAAGCCTTCTTCCTTCCTAGCCTTCTATACGCCTCTCCTGTCTTTACCCATCTCCAGCCATCCCTACTAAGCAAACTTGAACAAACATATAATATAGCCAGATTCGACAATGAGCAACCATACAAATCACATCATTGCCTTGCCTTAAAACAACTTATATGGCTTGAATTCCCAAAGTTCTAGCTTCTTTACCAACTGCAGCTCACACACTCCCTACTTTATCAATCCATGGCATGCCCAGCTCTTTCTTTCATAGTATCCCCTTATATCCCTACTTGCTCGCTTTGTACCTCTGACCAAAATCTTCTAGACATCTATAAACCAAATAAAAACACTGGCAAACTCCTTTATAGAAACTCTGTATCCCAAGCTTGGAATAGGTTACCCTCTAACATTAGTTTTTCATATTCAGTCTATGCATAGGATCGCTGTAGTATGTAAGATATGCACAAGTATAAAATACATGTGTTAAGCTTGTCTTATGGCCTTGTCATGTGTTGTCTGTACATAGCTTGTATTATGGCCTTGTCATGTGTTGTCTGTACATAGCATAATACTGCAATCTGAAGGAAATATGATGTGCACTAGTATTGAAAAACACGTGTCTGGCTTATTATATAGCCTTCTGACATGCTGTCTGTACATAGCATAGTATCATATACTGTAGCATTTAAGATATGAACTGATATTGAAAATATATATGTCCAGCTTATATTATGGCCTTGTCATGTGCTGGCTGTAAATAGTATAATACTACACACAGAAGTATGTAAGAGATGCACTAGTACTGAAATTCAAATGTCCAACTTAACATATAGCCTTGTCACTTGTTGTCCTTACATAGCTTATATTGTACTCTGTAGTATGTAAGATATGCACTAGTACTGAAATAAACATTTAGAGATTGCCAAGAGGTAACTGTACATAACCTTATGTAGTACACTGCAGTATACAAGTGAAGCAGTAGTTTTAATACTGAAATTATCATGTCCAGGGGCATGGACAAGATGGTGAGCAGCTAACAACATTGTTTTTTTTAGTTCTTCATTATTTTAACATCTCTAACAGGATTTTTACTAAAAAGTTGATGGATTATAGTTGAACATCTGCTGAAAGATTTACTACAAAAAAACAAGTCTGAAACTCTTTTAAATGCTTTTTTTTCTTTCAAGAAAACTAGAAAGTACTAATTGTCTCAGAACAAGCCAGTCTAAGCCCAATGTGCAGGACAGTACAATGAAAAAAAGACATACTGGCTACACTAAGTAATATCAGTGAGTTATCTGTAAAGATAAATAAATTAGAAAGCAATATGGGCATTTTAAAGAGGACTGTAAAAAAAGTTGAAGTGCTGAGTGAATTTCTTAAACTACAATCATCACAAACCTCGAGTACAAAAAAGGCAATGTCTGATTTTAATGGAAGATTACTTGAAATGAGCATAACACTGAATTTCTTCTGAAACAAACAAAAAAAAAAACACCTTCACCAAGGTCAGTGATCGTAAGATTTTTCTCAAGTCAAGATAAGGATTTAATCTTAAAAGCTGCATGGACTACTTATCCAGTTAAAATTAAAGAAAATACCATAAGATCTGACATCATTAGTGATGTCAAAGTGAAAAGCATGCGTGCCACTTGTTAAAATCTTAAAGAAAAATAATATTAAAGCACAAATGTTGTTTCTAGCAAAAATAAGGCTTCACCTACCAGAAGGAAAGAAGATTTTTAACACCTTGGAAGATGCGATGGACATTAAACAGAAAAATAAAATCCTATAAAAAACAGGAGAAATGGACTGGAATCTATCAACTTCTTTGAAGAGAAATGCAGCAAGAGATAATTGGTTAATAAAGACAAAAACAGTAAAACACCAAAGGACAAATGAAAATCAATGTGTTTCATGGTTATGAATTCTTAGTAATTTAAAGAAGTGCTAGAATACCTATGAACAGGTGCCGAATTTCTTTCTTTTTCTTTCTTTCCCTACTTCAAATGGTTAGTAGTTCCCTTTTTAAAATGTTAAGAGTTTGATTCTTTTAGCTGTATATGAAATTAAAGCCACTTATTTTCATTTAGAGTTTAAAAGGTTAAACTATTAATTTTATTAAAAGTTTATCATTATTATGATGAAACGTATGTTAGGTAGCACAATTTCTTATATATTGACATAGCTAAGTAAAGTACTATTAAATATAATACAAAATGCAACAAATGATACTAAAGTGGCATGTTAAGATACATTCTGGGTTCTTAAAATGGTCCAGTAGTGTGCTACTGATAGTATACTTGACATGCAATAGCACCCAGGAAAGAGATGCTATGTTATAAACAAACTATAAAAAATATAGTCTTTATATATATAAAAGTTACTACTGGAATGATATCAAATAATTAGAGTAACATTCACACTTTTACAAGTTAAATCTGGATCACACATAACTGTCATTCTTTTAATGCAAGTTTATCTGGATTATACTTAATTAATTTGCCAAGTTTGAACCTTAAAAGGGAAGATCTTTCAGATGTTTGTTCAGATACTATTAGACATAACTTTTAAGGAAAAACAGGATTGATTATAACAGTAGTACTAGATTAAATAGTATCAAATGCTCTTGTAACAACCCTGACTAACCGTTTTTTTTCTTTCAGCCATCTGCTTCTTTCATCCCCTCACTTCTTTTTCTCATTTCCAGCTCACCTGAGTTCCCTTTTCATAAGTGTCCCTGTGACTCTTTCTTAAAATAGAAATATATCTATTTTTTTTTCTCAACTTCTTACAATGCCGCAATACACTACCCTAGTTGTTTATTTAACTTGACTTTTTGTCTCCTACTAAGCCTCATACTGAACTCTATTGCTTATGTTTATATAACTTGTAGCAGGTTTAATGTATGTTCTATAGTATTGTATAATGTATGTTCTATAGTATTGTATAATTTTGTGTTCCTGCACTGTGTGACATTTTTAACTTGTTTTAGTAGATTGTAGTGGAGCTTTTCTCCTCGGGCCTCCACTGAAAATGGACATGTATCCAGTTGGACTAGCCCGGTTAACAAATGTAAAATAAAATAAAATAAAATAAAATAATAAAATGTCTCCTTTAAAAAATGACAGTCTGCTTTATATTAAACATCTCATACAAACAGTGCTTCATTAATCATTAAATTTCTTTGAGTGCAATGGCTTTTTGGTGGTTGGGATACTTTGGGATGTTTTTTGTTGCTTTTTGGTGGATTGGAAGGGTCTGAGGGATTGATGTGTGGTGTGGAGGTGGCTTGGGCCCATATGCAGGCATTTTTGAGTGAATTGTGACTGATGGTATAGAACGGTGTGTGCATATATAACTTTAAGAAGCATGTCCAAGTGACGTATGTGCAGTATGAATAACCAGCACGTGAAAAAAGCAGTGCCATTTTGAAAGAACAGCCAGAGTGTGAGGATGTATGACTGTGGCAGTCTGTTTTTTAAGTTTAATTTTAAGTTACAAAGCTTCAATCCTGATGTATTTGGCTACAATAAAGCTGCTTGAACAGAACCCACAACCGTTCTTCTGTTCTATCCTAACCAGATGAGTGACAGATGGATTGTTCCTTTACAAGCCCTTGTCATGAGGATCAGCTTGAAGCAGCTTAATTAGAGCCATGAGCACTTTTGTTTGCTGCAGGAGTTCTGAACATTCTAAGAACTGTCCATGTTATCTCTTCCTGTCTAAAAGTAAATAATCATAATATTTTAAATCATATGAGAAGATTTCAATGAATACAAGATAGATAATAAGCAAAAGACAGTGAACTGCATTCTATACCAGTGTCAATTAAATAGTCCTGAAAGCTTGCAGTATACCAAAAGGATAATTTATATACTAGCCTATAGAATGACCTTTCCGATAAAAAATGTATGATTGTATTTCTCTGTTATTGTCGCTTTTGAATGATAAAAAGACTTAATATCTCAGAACAATTTATTATGGAAAGTTTGAACCTTAAAAGGGAAGATCTTTCAGATGTTTGTTCAGATACTATTAGACATAACTTTTAAGGAAAAACAGGATTGATTATAACAGTAGTACTAGATTAAATAGTATCAAATATATAAGGGTAAATATAAATGCTCTATTATATGATAATCTATACTAGGATTATAGCTAAAGTACAAAATCTAGGAATATAGTAATAATACAAGACTATATACAAACAGAAATAGAAAAAGATCAGAATAAGTAAATATGTATATAGTTAAAAAATATAAATATATCTACAAGGGTCAGAGGTTTGCATAATGGTTAAAGTGTTCACCTTAAAAGCACAAGGTGCAAAATTTAATTCTCAATTCTCTTAATAGACGATAACAGAAAGAGAATAGCTAAAGTTTCTTGAGTCTGTCCATGTAAGACATGTATTTAAGGCCTAGGATCCTCTTCATGAGGTACTTCTGTGGCCTGTACAGCTGTTGCATGTATCTGGTGAGGCACATGCCAAATGGGGCATTATACTTGATGATTGGTCTAATGAGGGATGAGTAGAGAGAGAGATGATGACCTCTTTCTTCCTGGATGCAAAACCCTTGGTTATGAAATGTGCCACATAGAAGGACTTTCTGGCCACAGTAGCCATGTGGTGGTTGAAGGAGAGGTTGCTGTCAACATGGATGCCTAGATCTCTTATAACACCTTCAGTGTTCAGTGGACTCCCATCAATGTGGTAATTAGTGGGAACTGAGTTTTTACCAAAGGGAATGATAATGCATTTTTTGGCATTAAGCTTAAGGCCATGGCTCTGACACTAGTCATTGGGCTCAGTGAGGCCTTTCTGTAGGATGTCTGCATCACTTGGGAAGTTGACAATGGCTCCCAGCTTGCAGTCATCTGTGAACGTGGTCAGCCAGACTCCCTCTGTGTTGGCCTGGACCTCTGAGAAGTAGATGCCAGATAGTTGAGGACTCAGGACCAATCCCTGTGGGACTCCATTCATGATGGGTTGGCAGTCAGATTTTGAATCTGCTCTGTGCATTTTGTCTGTCAGCCAATTTGCAATCCACCTACTGATACAGGGGTTGATGCCTAGTTTGGTGAGTTTATCAATAATTCCTGAGTGAGGAATAGTATCAAAGGCCTTGGCCAGTTCAAGGTTGGCTGTATGCACTGCCTTACCCTCATCCACAGCCTTGGTGACTGACTCAAAGAAGTCAACCAGGTTAAGCAGGCAGGATCTCCATTTTACAAAGCCAAACTGCATGGGGTCTAGAGTTTGGAGATTATCTATATCCTTGTTAATCAGGTCCATAATGATATGCTCCATAGCTTTACATATCAGACTCGTTAAGCTAATGGGGTGATAATTCCCAGGGTCTGTTGTCACTCCCACTTTATGGAGAGGGATGATTGTAGCAATGCACCATATGGTAGGGACAACGCCTGAGATAAGGCTGTGATTGAGCAGGGCATACAGATGTGGTGCTAGTTCATTTTGTAGTTCATGTGGAACACAGCAAGGGATATTATCAGGTCCCATGGATGCTGTATTCTTGGCCTTGGACAATGCAGCTCTTACCTTTGATGTGTAAATGCTGGGTACCTGGCATTCTTCTGATATTGTGATTGGGCCTTTGGGCTGGAGAGAGGGATAAAGTTAGCACTGAATCTGTTGACTAGTATGTTGTCAATATATGTTGGCTCAGTGTAGGAGGTACCATTGTATGTTAGGGCTTACCAATAATACCTAAAGTAACAGATACCTATGTTGATAAAAAGGGTATGTTAAACATTGTTATAACTAAGTGGAACAGAAAACTATATACATTGACAAACCCTTATTGGAATCCATGGGTTGGAGCAAAAGATGCAAAAATTACTTAGACTATAGCCTATTACATGAAAGGTGAAGTCATCATACCTGCTGATTTTAATTGAATTTTATCAGACAAAGATTCCACTGCAGATAGAAAGCTGAAAATCACATTTTCAGCCAAACACAATAGATTTTGTAAATCTAATGAATTTGAAAGATATATATGAGCTAAGGAAAACAAACTCACTTCAATTTACCCATTATTTGTATAGATATGTAACATAAACAAATATTGATAATTTGTCTCAAACAATCTATCATATATCAGGGAAGTTTTATTAGTTTTGTGTCCATTATCAGACCATAATGATAAAATCATTAATATTATTTAAAAAACTGACAATTTAATATATCACAGGAGATTACCAGCATACATTATTAAAATAAAAGGATTCATGGACTGGTATGTTAAAGAGATCAAAAATTTCCTAGAAATAAACATGAATGTTGAAGCATCTGACACTGCCCTGTGGGATTCACTAAAAGCTTACTTAAATGAAAGAGTTATAAGCTGGTATATTAGTAAAACAAGAGAATGAGATGAAAAATTGAATACACTATAGGCAAAAATAGCCACACTAAAGTTAAATCTAAAACCAAATGTAATTATCAGTCAGTCTGAACTTAAAAACTTAAATGTTAAAATTCTAAATCATAAAGTTTCAATAAACCTGGAAAAACTTAAACTTCAGGCATATTCAATAAACCCTTTGAGCTTGCATAAACCTGCTCTTAGATAAAAGAAAATGAATAAACTAAACACATATCAAAGAAATTATAACACATATAAATAATAAAAAAGAAAGTAGAACATATAGGTATTCTTTAGAGATTTAAAATATTTTATGAAAATATAAATAATAATACAAATAACATAGATATTGATGATGTAATTGAAACTTTTCTAGTGGAAATATAAATAATATGATAAGCAGTGAACAAATAAAAAAAAATGGTAGATCATTCATTTTTACAGAATTAAAAGATCAAATAAAAAGTTAAAAAAATAATAAGGTGCTGGTCTTAGATGGTCTTATACCAGAACTATATAAAATACTGCAGGATGATGCAGTTATAATAATAAATAAGGTCTACAGAGAAATAAAAACAACTGAGTACCCACATCATGGAAATATTCCCTTATATCACCTATTTTAAAACAAGATAAGGATCCTACAAAGTGTTTATCATACAGACCCATTTCACTTTTAAATGTGGACTATAAAATGTTCATGTCCATGTTAGCTAACAGAATTAATCTGCTTATACCAAAGCTAATTAGTAATGATCAAACTTTTTTTAAATAGACAAGTACAAGGTAATATAATAAGAAGACATATGTTAATAGACTATACAAATAAAAATAATAAAATAACTTTCTATCACTAGTCTTGATTTAGATAAGGCTTTTGACTCATACCTGTTTAAAACACTTTATAGTTTCTCACCTGAGGTAATTGCATTAATTTCTAAGTTATACAGTAACTCTTATGCTTATGTTAAAAAGTGTTTTTTTCTACTTACTTTAAA
The DNA here is from genome assembly GCF_019279795.1 of Protopterus annectens. NCBI lineage: Eukaryota > Metazoa > Chordata > Ceratodontiformes > Protopteridae > Protopterus > Protopterus annectens. Next base: position 1,036,955,243 of record NC_056735.1, read on the forward strand.
TTACAAAAAGGCACAAAACAAGGCTGTCAGTTATCACCGTTACTTTTTGCATTAGCTATAGAACCCTTTGTTAATAGTATTAGATCCAATAAGAACATTAATGATACCAAAATAAAAAAAATCAAACTGAAGATTATACTCTTTGCTGATGATATTTTACTAACAATAAGAAATACAGAAAATTCATTAGAACATATTAGTTCTATGAGCAGTTTGAAGAAATTTCGAACTTAAGATTTAATCACAATAAAACAAGTACATTATTAATTAATAAAAAATTAAAAAAATCATACAAAAATATTCTAACTTCAATTGGAATAACAGTCAAATTAAATCCCTTGGTATAATCATTATGACTAATCATAAAAAAATGATGCAAACAACATTTCAACAGGTTGTTGATAAAATTTTAACTTTAGTCACAAATTTGAACACATTCTTCTTTACCATGGGAGAACAATTAATGCTTATTAGATGGTAATTCTCCCTAAAATGTTGCTTGTCTTACAATCTTTGGTACTATCTGCACTCAGAAAAAAATTGATGAAGAAGGTAAATAATATTCTACTTATTTTTTTGGCATCCTAATAAACCAATAGTTTCCTTTGATTGGCACAGAAAAAGTTGGGATAAGTGTGGAATAGAATTCCCTGACATTCAATTGTATGCTCCTTCAACAATTGTAAAAGTTACAGAGTTAGAGATAAATTCATCTTATGATTCAGAAAATGGAAACAAATACATCAAGAAATATTATTAGTAAATAATAAATAGATCACAAACAGTCATAAACAAATGGTACCCAACAATTTTATCTGGTTATTAAAACATTTTTGCATAAGTGGAATTACATTTCCTCTTTCTAAAAGTTCACATATTCTAATTATCATATTAAAGACTTAATATTTTCTGTGTTTCCCAATTACATATACAAATGACTGCTTTGAAATGCATAACTTCAACAAAATTCTGGTATTGAAACAACAAAGTAACTTAATTTATTGGCATCAATTCTTAAATGGTACTGATATACGTGACATCCGACCAATACCCTACCTGACTGCCAACAATAAAAATGTGACGCCCCTTATTACCTGGGTCAGTAACTAATGAAATTCAATCCTCACTACTGACTCCAGTGTGAGACTGTCACTTAAACAGGAGTAATATTTCACAATTTTTCCCTAACAGCACAATGGACACATGCTCAATAATCTGGGACTGGACTCTATACATCTGTCCACCCCCAGTGTAACTTCTTATTACACAATTCAGAGCAATGTGTCCCAGTTTGAGACATCTGATACACTCATACTCAAAGTAAATTTAATTCTCATACCTCCAAACACTTCTGAGAAAGCCTGACACAGATTTCCAGCAGTGTCCCTTCCCCAAATCAATATGGTAATGCTGTCACCAGTCAGAGTGTCTTTATGCCCTTCTAAAGGGGTGTCCAATTATGAAAATTAAACATCAAAGGAAATGATAGCAATGACCAGAACAGCCAGGCCTTCGAGAGGACCTGTGGAGTATCAGTCATCTCTAAACAACACACTGATTTCCAGCCACAATGAAAAGTAATGAAACATTTTAATAATAAGTAAAATGATTAAAAGAAAGTAAATCAGTAACTTTCAATAAACACCAGAATTAAATCACCAGAAATGTAAAATTAAACTGTAGGATAGAAATCCATTATTCTAGAAAGACAGTATCTAAATAACTAAACTTTTCTAATCTAACAGGCGAATACTGTCCCTGATATAATCTAACACATTGTTATGCAAGGCAAAGGCAGCCTTAGAGTTTTTGGGGAGTTCTCTTTCAAGGGTGTCTACAGACTGCAACTTTTTACTAACATCTGCTGTTCACAACACTGCCCAGCATTTGATTAATTGCACAGCTTAATAGTCTCAACTGTCTTATTGTAAAAAAAAAAAAAAAATAACAGTCAGCTGTTGTAAAAAAGTTCTTTTTCTTGTCAGTCAGCTCTTCAAATAATGACCTAGCAACCAGGAACATTATAATGACATCACCCACCGTTTAGCTGATTCTCCACAGTACACAGTGTCCCTCACAAACCTGTGCAATTAGAAATGTATCAAAACATTGACAGATTCTTTAAATATTCTGTTTAAACAGGAAAATACACATTTAAAAAAACTAATTTACATTTCATAATTAGACATGCTGGCATACAATACAAGTTAATCTGAGAATATACACACATCTCCTGCCAGACATGCTAACACAGATGACAGTGTTTTCATTTTCTTCACATTTCTCCCCCACTTATGACTCAAGCACTATTTTCAAGTGACCCTTGAAAACTGACACTTGAAAAAAGGGTCTACCTGGGAATTTTAACACATGCCTCTCCTGGACAAGCCTTGCATTATTAACCCCATGGATGTGGATCAAGTAAAGGGGTATATCTAGCAAAGTGTGAAGACTGTGCAGTATTCTATATGGGGAAGACAGAAAGGACATTAAAGACAAGGGTCTATGAGCACCTATATGACATTATTAAGAAGAAAGAGACAAATGCACTTTATAGACATTGACTTGTTTGTCCTAATTTTAAAAGATTTACATTTGGTATTTTGGAAAAGATCAAATCCCGTGGTGGTGGTGCTGCGGTAGCATTGTCGCCTCGCAGTAAGATGCTGTCCGATTCGATTCTCAGCTAGAGCGTCTTCTGTGTGGAGACATGCGTGAATGGGCGTACCTTCGTTGAAGGTTGTGCATCAGGCCTGGCAAGCCGGTACGTAAAAATCAACTGCCAATCATTAGCGGACCGGAGTTCCGCTGTGGCGACCCCTAACCGGGAAAAGCTGAAAGACACAAACACAAACAAATTTTGGAAAAGATCAAAGTAAATTTGAGAGGAGGTGACTGGCAGAGAATGCTTTTTAAAAGGGAGCTCATATGGCAGTTAAAACTAAATGCTACTTTTTACCTGGTTTAAATGACCAGGTTTCTATAGGTTCTATATTGAAAGAAAAAGCTGAAACTTTGAGTGGTTTTTAGTGTGTGTACCATTTTAAGATTAAGTGATATGTTAATTAATGTATTGCTTTGATAATTGTACTCACTACAAAAGGGGTTTGTTTTGTCATTGATTTATCTGATGAAGTCTCTTCGGGAGATGAAAGTGCTTATCAGAGTTTTGTGATTTTATATTAAAATTATTTTATTTTTCCACGCTTGAGTTCAGTCCTTGAATACTTTATTTATTAATCTTTGTTACTTTTGCCACTGATTTTGTTTTTCGTGTAATATCTACACTATGGCCAAACATTCTTTCTCCACAGCTGTATAACATTCTTCTCTAGGTTGGAATCTATGGCTCAGTTAAACCACTGGGTTTGCTTCTCCTTTTGCCAAAACGTGACTGAGCACAGCCCCCACCCCATAATTTGAAGCATCTACCTGTACAACTAATTCTTTACTGTAATCTGGGCTTTTTTTGAATACCTGTTCATAATGTGTGGTCCATACTACCTTGTCTGGTTTATTCTTCCTTGTTAGATCTGTATGGGGTACAGCTATGGTATTGCAATTGTTCACAAATTTCCTATAGTACTTCACTGTCCCTAGAAATGCTCTCACTTGTTTTTAGTAACAGGAACTGGCCATGCTTGGATAGCTTCCTCCTTGACAGGTTTTGACGTAATTTTACCATTTCCCACTCTGTGCCCTAAGTAATTGACCTCTGCCATACTCACTTGACACTTACTAGGTTTAATGGTTAATTCTGCCTACTTAATCTATCCAAGACCTCCCTCACATGTTGTCTGCAAATGCCCATAGCATAGTCTTCAATGTAGAGTTTAGCCTCTACACAAGACTATTAGTCTGGGGATAGTGGGGAGTGTTTTTTAAATGTTTCACCCCACAATGCTTCCACAGACAAGTCAGCAGGTCTGACATGAAGTTGGCACCTTGGTCAATTAGTATTTGCCGTGGAAAACCTATGCTACTATAAAGTTTGAGCAAAGCATTTGCTACCTTTTCTACATCAATGTCACCTGCAAGAGTAATATTGGAGACTTTAGCTAGAAGTGGCAGATGGTAGGCTTTAGGCTCTACCAACTGCCACACTACCTCAACTTCCAGCCCTCCCTTAGGAGTGCACTTTCTATACAACAGACTTTCCTTCTCTGCTTTAATATCCTCTTCCAAAGAAATATTAGGAACTAAAACTAGAAGTGGCAGATGGTAGAGTCAAGGTTCTACCAACTACCACACTACTTCACCTTCCAGCCCTTCTTTAGGAGTCCACTTTTGATACAACATACTTTCCTTCTTTGCGTTAATATCCCCTTCCCAAGGAATATCAGGGGCTATAGCTAGAAGTGCCAGATGGTAGGCTCTAGGCTCTAACAACTGCCATAATACCTCACCTTCCAGCCCTCCCTTAGGAGTCCACCCTTTATCCAACAAACCTTCGTTCCTGTATACAGACTCCCATTTTCCTTGAGCATCAGGTGCTTCCTTAACCATCTACCTCAAGCTTTGTAATGTAAGGTCCATAAGTACATTTGTGACCCTCTCAAGCTCCCCTTCTGTAGAAAGCCTAGTATCTTCCAACAGCTGTACCTCACTGTCAATCTGGGTATCATCACTCCACTCCAACCTTGCAGTTACCGTGTCCAAGAGAACATCAGTACCTCCCAGCAGATGTGGTTTATATTCAGACTTGCTGCAACAGGATAGCTCCCTCTCTGAAACAAACACCACATTAGTCCCAGCTTCAGGTGTGAAATGTGTCTGGTTCTCTCCCAGACTAATGGACCTACATGCCTGTCTCCCAGTTTGACTGTGTCACTGCATGCACACAAGGGACTGTATCATCGCAGTCATTCCCTATTAGGACATCTACAGGAATATTCTCAAACAGAAACTTCCCTTCCACAGGAAGACTAGTAACTTCCAACAGCTGCACCTCACTGTCACTCTGGGTGCTACCACTCACATCTGTTCTCATAGTTATTGTTTCCAAGGGAACATCAATACATCCCAGCAGCTGTGGCTTATATTCAGATTTACTGCTGCCAGATAGCACCTTCTCTGAAACAGTCACCATGTCAGTCCTAGCTTCAGGTATGAGATCTGTATGGGTCTGTCCCAGACTACCAGACCTTCATGCCTTTCTCCAAGTCTGATTGCGTGTCACTGCATGTATGCAAGGTACTGCATTATCAAAGTCATTCCCTATCAGGACATCTGCAGGAATATTCTTGAACCCATCTACATGCTTGCTTCCTCTTCCACCCTCCCAGTCGTGATGAATCCTAGCAGAAGTTATTTGGAACAGGGACCCTCCTACTGCCCTGACTAGAGTTGACTGCCCAAGCAAGTACTGCTCTTCTCTAACCACTGCTTGCCTCAAAATGGTTATAATTAAGGGGTAATCAGTCGGACAGGAAGCAATTGGTCAGGTGCCATATCAAGATAGTTTGGAGCCTTTCACAGGAAGCCAGAATAAAAGTTCACTTGAAGCTAGACAGCAAGAGAAGGAACAAGAAACTGTGGAACCTCTGATGCAATCAATGTTAAGGAGTGATAGGCCAGTGAGTTCCCATGTGACAGAGCAATTGATGAAACAGGATGAAATTGAAAAGAAGGTGCCACAGGAAGATGTTATAGAACTTTCTATAGAATGCCCGCACGAAATGAAAAACAAGAAATGTTCCCTTGGCTTGGAAGAAAATGAGCTAAGAGAAGAGTTGTTTGATTTAATAGAAACAGATAGATATAAAATGTCAATGAAAGAAATAGACTGCAGAAGGTCAATAAAACCCCAAAAGTTAGAAGTCTGATAAAACAAATAAACACAGTAATTAGGAGTGTCCATAGAGATCCATGCGATATAACAGAAGTAAAAAGGATGTATTACTGTGCGGCTAAATTAGTAATGGATACAATTCTACCACAGGAACACAGTGTGGTAAGGGAAAAGAAGGGGAGAAATCGAATACCATCATGGAAGTATCGAACAGAGAAAACTATAAAGCAATTAAGACAAGAAGGGTCACACTTAGAAGACTATAGAAGAGGAAACAGATCAACAAAAATACTAAGAAAGATAGATGTGATAAAAGCAATGTGCAGTATTAAAACAGACCAGGATCTATCATGTACTATTGCAAATAACAAACTAAAAATTTCAGCACAAGTGGAAAAACTTAGAAGATACCAGACAAATATAAAGGAAAAGTAAAAAGTAAGCAACTTATTGATGACTCAAAAAGGTTTTATACAGAATTGGGAAACAAGGTAAAAGGAACTGAAAGACCACCAGAAAAAGAAGAAATAGATACATTTTGGGGAAGTATCTATGAAGATCCTGTGGAACATAACAAAGATGCTGTACGGATAAAAGAATTAAAAGAAAGAATAAGAAGTTGAAAGGATCAGGATATGAAATGGGATGAAGTAACAGCTAGAGAGAATGAAACAAAGTTAAGAAAAGCCTCTAATTGGAAAACCCCAGGCCCAGATGCAGTATCTAACTTTTGATTAAAAGTATTAACATTTTTGCATGAAGACTTAGCCATGAGTAAGAACTATTTATATGCACACCATGAACAGACAGCAACCTGGCTAACAACAGCAAAAACAATCCTCCTACTTAAGACTGAACCTGCAAGCTACCCTAAAAATTACAGACCAATAATTTGCCTTCCAATGACATATAAACTATACACAGGAATTGATGCTGACAGAGTTTATAGTCATTTAGAATAAAACTCAATTATGGCAGTAGAACAAAAGGGCAATAGACAAAAGTCATATGGAACAAAGGATCATTTGTTGTTAAAGTCATAGTGGAGAACCGTAAAAAGGGGAAGAATCTAAGTATGGCATGGATTGACTGCAAAAAAGCATTTGATAGTATCCCACATTCAGGGATAAAAGAGTGCTTAAAAATGTTTAAGATACACAGTACACTGACTGACTACATTGCAGTAACCATGACCAAGTGGCACGACTTTGCAATTAAGCCATGATAAAGGACAAATTATTATCATAGGGATAAAAATTCAAAGGGGGATATTCCAAGGTGACTCTCCATCACCATTGCTATTCTGCCTCGCCCTTAACCCATTAAGCTGTTTACTTAACAGCTTAGGCCATGACTGTAATTTGGCTCCTAGAAAACAACAAAGTCTAAAGACTTCTAATCTTCTCATTGTTGATGATTTAAAACTGTATAGCTCATCAGATGAGGAACCGAAAGCACAGCTGCAGGTTGTCAAAACTTTTTCAGATGATATAAGAATGCAATTTGGTCTTGATAAATGTGCAAAAGCAACCTTTAAAGCAGGAAAACTGCAGCACCAGGAACATGTCAGTTTGGAACAAGAATGTGATATAAAAGAACTTAAGCAAGAGGGAATTGATGAAGGATCAGCAATAAAACATGAACAAATGCAAATAAAACTCAGTAAGGAATACTTTAGAAGACTTAAATTAATCCTGAGAACAGCATTAACATCTAGGAACAAAATCCAAGCTATAAACCAATTTGCTCATCTTGTCCTAACTTACAGTTTTGCAGTGATTAACTGGCCCCAAAATGTGTTGGATAGATTAGATATTAAAACAAGAAGGATGCTTCAAGCTCACCAAATTATCTATAAAAATCACTGTATGCCAAGATTATATATTCCCTGTTCCAAAGAAGGGACGAGCCTCCTTGAAATTGATTGCATGTATAGATCTGCAATTGTGGGACTCCACACATATCTCTTGACCTCACAAGGCCCAAACATGAAGAAAATAAATCTAAGATGACTTCTCAGTTTAATCTAGCAGAAGCATATTGGCATCAAGCAGGAATAGAAATCAAACTAGAAGTAGAAAAAAATCAGGCAACAACTGAATGTGCCAAAAAACAAAAGAAAGAATATGAGGTGAAGGACCAAATGAGAAGGCAAGAAATGTGGAAAATGCATAAATATAGTTGCAAGTATAAAAAACGTCTGGAAGAACCTCATGTTGATCAGGAGAGGTGAATTTAAACCAGGAGATGAAAGGCTAATATTGGTGGCCCAAGATAGTGGGCTATGTACACGTTGGTTTACAAAGTCCATTGAACACGTGGGAGAAACAGACAGATGTAGGTTTTGTAAAACCATATTGGAAACAGTCGCACACCTAGTTGCTGGTTGTGATACACTAATGGCAGAAGGACTGCATACTGAAAGGCATAATAATATGGCGAGACTGTTGCACTGGGGATTCTGTAGACATTATGGTACTGAAGTGGCTGAAAAATACTGGAAACATGAGTCACAAAGCATCATGGAAAATGATGAAGTTTATCTCACATGGGATCACCCATTACCAATAGTTCAAAAGATAGACGCTAGAAAACCAGATATAGTGGTCCAAGAAAAGAAGACAAAAGTAGCATTGATCATTGAAATCACCACACCTAGTGACTACAGTGTCCACTGTACAGAGAGACACAAAGTCATAAAACATCAGGATCTGCAGCCAGAAACAAGAGCAATGTGGAAGAAAGATACTCAGACAGTTCCAATAGTAGTAGGAGCAATGGATCTCATAAAAAAGAATCGACAATTGTATTTAGCTATGTTACCAGTCCATGTAACCCCATACAAATTGCAGAAGGAGGCATTACTGGGCACCTTGCAGGTGCTGCAAAGAGCACTTTTGGCTGACATCAAAAATTGAAACAATGCTAATTTCATGAACTCTAATCATACTTTGACTTAGGAATGGGGTCCATTCCCATCATAGTATTAGAAAGCCAAAAGATTTGAAGAAATTAAAAAATGGTTATATCAGAAGCTGTGTCCCTCTTAGCAGTTACCTGTTTACCATCTGCTAAGATAGCATATAAATTTTGGTGATAATTTGGCACCCCAGTTGTTTCTAAATAACTTACCACTGGCTGTTTGTCACCCACACTTACTGGCTTCCTCACGTTCTGTTTTCCACCTTGCCTTGATGGACATTTGGCTGCTTTGTGTACCCTCTGATACACTTGTGACATCTAATATCTAACTGCACTTTTAGATTATTAGTTTCCCCTGTTACTGGTATACTCTGTTGGAGTGGTTAAGACTGCTCCCTGTGGGTTCCCTTATGTCCATGTACAGCACTGGGTATCCCTTTCCTATGCAGTGGTGCTCTGCTTGCCAAGTCGAGATCCACTGTTCTCCCCCAACTCCTCTGGAGAGGTGCACTTACAGCCTGCTAACCAGACTTTCATGTCATCAGGCAAAGGTCTGCCAGTCCCTCAAATCACTGGCCGGTTTTAACCCTCTTTGAAGAACTAAAGGACTACATACCACCTAAACCCAGTTTTGTTCGTAAAAGAGGGGCTAATTTAAAGGAATTATTTGAAAGAAATCAAAGAAAAAAGATGAAGGTAAAACAACCAAGGCTGGGCACATTCAAATGTGGTGCCTGTGCCCAATGTCATGCCATATCCAAAGAAACAGCACCATACCTCCCGTCTAGGAACTACAAGATACACCCCACTGGATTTTATACCTGTGCCTCTAGAGGGGTTGTATACTTGGGGATGTGCACCAACTGTCAAAGTTTCTATGTGGGCAAAACTGAGAGGGAATTAAGAAAACGATTCACGAGCATCTTTATGACATGACCAGGAAGAAGGAAACCAACGCCTTCTACAAACACTCACTCTCCTGCCCAGAACCCAAAATCCAGTTTCTAGTTCTGGAACAGGTCGAGCCAGATGCAAGAGGTGGTGACTGGGAATCCACCTTGGGCTACCGTGAACTATTATGGCAGTTGAGACTGAATGCAGGGAAGCCACCAGGTCTGAACGGGATGATCAGCATTAAACCGGTCCTCAAGCTCAGGAGGGCTAGGTTATAATTCTCACACTTGACCCCCTTCATACCATAGCATCTCCACACAGCACACTAAATTATTGAACATCCACGGTTATAGGACTCCGACTAATAAATCAAATTTTATATGAAATGTTATATGGATGGGCATTAAAATTATCTCATGCATATTTCATTGCATGTTTTTATCAGTGTAAAATAATAATGAAAAAAAAAATTTTTTTTAACAATTCACTGACAATCTAAACACATTTTTAAGCATATTCTTCAACAATCTACAACCCCAATCAGACTTCAGACTTTTATGTTCTGAAACCTAGGAAACTGGCATTTTAAAATGTTTTTTATGGTTAGTCATTTTTATTTAAGTGCATATGTTATTGCAAACATTTCATTTTTTGAGTTGATATAATGATTAACTTTTTTAACACCCAACTTTAAAGCACCAGAGTACCTTAGTACTAGATTTCACTAATTAATTAATTGTATAATTGCCAGGCTATTTAATGGAGGTTACTGCACACTGCAATTTGTTTTCACTTGATAAAGCTCAGGATTGCCTGAGCGAAAGCGCTTGTGTGATTTTACTTGTGTGATTTTATCTGTGACTTTTGGAATACTTCAGAAATATAAATACAGCCTTTTGGACTTTAGCAGAGTTCCGGTTCCTTTCTTCAAGGTCGTGGATTATTCTTTGCTTGTCTTTGGTTTTTTGTGCATTACTTCACTTGTGACATCTAATATCTAACTGCACTTTTAGATTATTAGTTTCCCCTGTTACTGGTGTACTCTGTTGGAGTGGTTAAGACTGCTCCCTGTGGGTTCCCTTATGTCCATGTACAGCACTGGGTATCCCTTTCCTATGCAGTGGTGCTCTGCTTGCCAAGTCGAGATCCACTGTTCTCCCCCAACTCCTCTGGAGAGGTGCACTTACAGCCTGCTAACCAGACTTTCATGTCATCAGGCAAAGGTCTGCCAGTCCCTCAAATGTAGTGACCTGACACCCACTCACCCATCTGTGAAAATAAGTACTTAAGTCAACAATATAATCACACACACTTTTAACTGAGTTGCGTTTGTATTCATGAAAATTTTTTATATAAGCTTCAGGTGTTAGTTTAAAAGACAGTTCTTAACTTTGACATAATTTCAACAATTTATATCAGACAATTTTGACATGGCCTGAACAGCTCTACCATGGAGTAAGGGAGTCAGGAGCAAAACCCAGAGCTCACGGTCAACATCATATTGCCTACATACCCTCTCAAAAATGTGAATAAAACTATTAAAGGCATCCCCATCCCTATACTGAGGAAAAAGTTTACTGACCTTTACAGCTTCTGGGGTCCAGTTATTACTTTTTCCATTACCTCCATGACCCTCTCAAATGGTAAGAAGCTCCACTTCATGCAGGCACTGTCTGTCATTGTCCTCGGCTTCTAAACATGTCAGTCTCTCTGCTGATTCCATTTCAAGATGTTTGGTTTCCAATTCATGTTGGTGCTACTTCTCCCTTTCCTCAGCCTCCTGTCACTGGGTCTCCAAGTGCAGTTTCTCTGCTGATTCCATCTCAAGATGTTTGGTTTCCAAGTCATGTTGGTGCTGCTTCTCCCTTTCCTCAGCCTCCCATCACTGGGTCTCCAGGTGCAGTTTCTCTGCTGACTCCAGTTCAAGACATTTGGCCTGCAGGCACACTCTCTCTAACTCCAGATGGTCTCTCAGGTCCTCTGAAGAAAAAGTGGATTGTCCCATCTTGGCAGGCTGTACATCATCAACACCAAACTGGATATCTTCCAAACAGCCTGCCTGAGTTGTGGCTGCAACCAAGGGTGAAATCATTGCTTCCTTGGTCAAGTTGGCATGCACCAATCCTCTAGCTTCACATTCTTTAGCAATGTATCAAAACACTGATAGGTTCTATAGACATTTAAACATTCTTTTTAACAGAGAAATACTCAACATTTTAATTTACATTTCACAATTAGACATACTGGCATGCAATAGAAGTTAATCTGAGAATCTACATAAATCTCCTGCCAGACATGCTAACAAAGATGACACTGTTTTCATTTTCCTCACTATATATATATATATATATATATATATATATATATATATATATATATATATATATACTGTTGAAAATTTAAGGTCCAAATGCAATCAAGATTCTGAGAATTGATTAATATTACAAATATTTAGACACTTTGTGAGCACAGACATAAATAAGATATTTAACCTAAGTAAGAAATTGTTTCCCAAATTATTGGAACTCTTAATATATGTCAATAATAATGCAATGAAAAATCAATTATATTTGCTACAAATTTATAAAATACTTAAGCTAGATTTCACACATTTAGACAATTCTTATTGGAATTATTCCTCAAAAAGTAATAATGAAGAATTCTAGGAAGAATACAACAAAATAACATTAAAATCCACGGATAAAACCACATCTTCATTATAATAGACATTTTTCACTTGTAAATTCTTTTTGTCACTCCTAACAAATTTACAATTATGTATAAATCAAATAGAATTAAATGCTGCAGATGTGATTCTGAAATAATAGCTGATTGAAAACATAAGGTATATAAATATGAGGTCATTTCCCCTTTTTGGAAAGAAATTAATGACTTCATTCAAGCTCTATGGTCAGACGGATGTAATATTTCAAAATCTTTAGTTTTATTTAATGCTCCAATCCTTGAGATAATTCCAAAAACCCACGTGCACCTTCTTTGGTCTATTCTTGCTATAACCAGAAAAGTAATTAGTAAAAACTGGAAAAGTAAAGTTACCCCCTCTATTGTTTAATTTATTAGTATGGCAAAAATTGTTTGCAGTAGTGAATTGCATACTATAAAGATGAGAACTTCTGATATTACACATTCATATAAATCTTGGCTTAAACTTAAAGAATTGCTTGAAAAATATTAATTGTTGTTGATATGTATAACTTTGCTGTAGTGATCAGCTATGGACCTAGATAAATAGTTATTTGTTTATCTATTGTTTTAAAACCAAATTAAAAAAATAATAAAAAAGATATACTCATGTCCTGCTTGTCATATGGCCTTAGCAAATTCAGTCTATGCATAGGATAACATTGAACGCCGTAGTATGTAAGATATGCACAAGTACTAAAATATGTATCTAGCCTGTTTTATGGCTTTGTCACATGCTGTCCATACATACCATAATACTTTACACTGCATTATGTAAAATATGCCTTAATATTAAAATATGCATATTCAGCTTGCTGTATAGCCTTTTCTTGTGCTGTCTGCACATAGCATAATACTGTATGTATGAAGTATGTAAGACATGCACTAGTACTGAAGTGCACATGTTCAGCTTGTGTTATGGCCCTTTCACATCTTGTCTCTACATATCACAATACTGTACCCTGCACTATGTAAAATATGTTCTAGTATTAAAATACACATATTCAGCTTGTCTTATGCCCTGGCCAAGTTCTGTCTGTGCATAGCATAATGTTGTACACTACTGTATGTAAGATATGCACTAGTATTGAAATACATGAGTCCATCTTGTCTTATGGTCTTGCTCTGTGCTGTCGGTACATAGCATTATATAATACACTGTAGTATGAAAGATATACAGGAGTAGTATTGAAATAGTCATGCCTAGCTTACCTTATGGCCTTGTCAAAGTGCTGTATGTCTATACATAGTATAATACTGTACACTTTTGTATGTAAGATATGTACTAGAGTTGAAATACATGTGTCCAGCTTGTCCTTTGGCCTTATCACTTGCTGTCTTTACATAGCATAATGCTGCACATTGAAGAATGTAAGATATGCACTAGTATTAAAATGCATGCATTCAGCTTGCCTTATCATCTTGTCACGTGCTGTTTGTAGATAAATACTGTTCACAGAAATGTGTAAGGTATGCACAAGTGTTGAAATGCATGTGTCCAGTTTACCAAGTGGTCTTGCCATGTACTGTCTGTACATAGAATTATATAGTACCCTGCAGAATATAAGATATGCAGCTTTAGTATTGAATTGCTCATGTCCAGCTGGATTTATGGCCTTGTCACCTGCACTCCATATATAGCATAATATGGTATACTGTACTATGTAAGATATGTACTTATATTGATATATATGTGTTTGGCCTGTCTTATGGCCTCATCACATGCTGTTTGTACAAATAATATTATTGCACACTGTAGTATGTTAGATATGCTCTGGTATTAGAATACACATGTCCAGATTGTCTTATGACCTTGTCATGTACTGTATGTATATAGCATAATATCGAACATTGTAGTATGTAAGATATGCACTAATATTGAAACACACCTGTCCAGCTTGTCTTATGGTCTTGTCATGTGCTGTCTGTACATAGCATAATATTGTACATTGTAATATGTAAGATATACAGGTATTGAAATACACATGAAAAAAAAACAACAAAACCAAAAAACTGTAAACCTCAAAGGAAAGGAAGAAATCCACAGATCACAAAACCGAATCCACAAATTTATTTGTTAGTGCTTTCATGCACCATCAATATGTGCACTTCCTCAGACAAATAAATCAAAAACATAACTTGCTTAAATACAAAAAATGAACATCAATTATCCCATTAAATAACTAATTAATTAAACTAAATTATACTATTAGCCTACTCAAGCCTTTGTTTAAGACAACACCTAAAATACATGCTCATAAAGTTATACGAGCTAAAAATATATATGTATATAAATTTATGTATACATATATATTAATAAAATAACTAATATACTTCATTACATATCAAAAAAAAAATTTTATATATAAAACGAAAAATAAATTTATATCAATATAAATGTCATATAGTAAATGTCATATAATATCTAATTTACCTACTAAAATTATCTATCCAAAGCTTTTAATCTAAGTATACATTTTATGGAACACATATCATTGATACCAGGAAAAACACATGCATTTGTGCGTAGTTGCCACAACAATTCTTGTTCCTCAAGTCTAAGATGCCACGGCCCACCTCTTGGATTCTTAGAAACACTTTGGACCAACACAAACTGAAAACTATGTGTGCTACATTCATTAATATGTCTTGCTAATGCATTAGTCTGAATATTTTTAGAAATCGCATAGATATGTTCATATATACGTTGTTTAAGTTGTCGCTCTGTTTTTCCTAAATAAAATACTGGACACAATTTGCACTTGGCTAAATATACTATGCCTTGACTTTCACAATTATATTTATCTTGTATGGAATATTGGTATCCATTGATACAAAATGAAGGCCCTGTTAAAATATATTTACAGTATTTACACCTTCCACATTTGAACATACCTCTAATGTTCTTACGCTTTTGATATTGTATCTCAAATAATCTCTTAAGATTAGGACCATTTCTATAAGCTATCAATGGTCTATATCCAAGAATTCTATTTAAAGTAGAATCTTGTGTAATAAGACCCCAGTTCGAGTTTAATATTGCTCTAACTTCATGTGAAATGTCATTAAAAATTGTGTCAAGAAGCTGGTTATATACTTATTATTTTTATTTATATTTGTATTTATTACCATATCATCATTATGAATTCTCAATATGGAATCATCATTACCTTCGTATGCCATGGCCCTAGTATTGAAAAAATAGGGCCCAGAAGTTTTTTAGACCTTTTAAAAGTAATTTCCTGGATTAAACCATTAACCAACAGTGTAGGGTAACCATGATTATTGAACATATTAGATAAAACATTGCATTCTGTAGCAAAGTCATCATCATGAGAGCACATTCTTGAGGCTCTAACTAATTGGCCTTTCACCACTCCTCTTTTTTGAAAGTATGGGTGGTTACTTGCAAAGTGTAAAAAAGAATTGCTATAAAAGAGTTTGCGGTATATTGAAGTCCTATAACAATGATTACGTGCATCTTTACTCAAGGAAATATCTAAGAAGTTAATTATTTCACTATTAAAATTAAAGGTAAACTCTAAAAAAAAAGTAAATGTGGACATAATTTTTACTAAATTTTGGGCATCATCAAAATTACCATGAATAATAAAGAACATGTCGTCTTGGTAACGAGTATACCAGACAACTATGTCTTTAAAAAACTGATGTTGAAAAAGATAAGTGCGTTCCCAAAAAGCCATCACAGAATTGGCAAAACTGCCACCGCATGGCAAGCCCATGGCAACACCTGATTTTTGTAAAAACAACTCACCTTGAAACATAAAATAGTTGTTATTAAGAACAATGTCTAAAAGCGAAATAATCAGATCTACATTTTTGCCTGGAGTCTGTTTTAACAATAAGTAATCTCTTACCCATTCCATGCCTAGGCTGTGTGGAATAACAGTATATAAATCTTTGATGTCCACAGTAAGACACCCATATGATACATCAAATGGTATTCTGTTTAAATGTTCCAAAACATGCCATGAATCACAACAAATTTGGGTTTCTGTTTTTAATACTTCTTTTAATTTTGTGTCAACCCACTTTGCACATGCGTATGTAATAGATTTACGCGCATCTATAATTGGTCGCAAGGGAGGATCACCCATATTCTTATGGAGTTTTGGTACTCCAAAAATAACTGGTGTCAAAGGGGTGGGCATAGTTAAATAATGATATGTGTCTATGGATATAACCCCATCAATGAACAAGTCACTTAATTGTGATTTTACACGTTGGTATGCCTAATTAAATTCATTTAACAAAACTTTATCAGAATTAGGTGTGAGTAACATCTTATACATCCTATTCACATAATCATCCTCATCCATGAACACTGCTCCCCCTCCCTTGTCAGGTTGCATGACACGAATATTATGGACCTTTACATACTCAATAAACTGCTTTTGTTCCATTAAAATGTTACATTTATGAATATCAGGTTTACGGTAATAATTAGTTACCAAAGACCTAAAATGAATCTCTCTAATTTTTTCAAAAGCTGCCAAATTAATATCCAAAGGAGGATTAAAAACACTAGACACATATTCACTCGTTGAAAAATGGCTAGAATTATTAAATAATATGCTTAAATTAAGCTTCCGAACAAACACTTTCAAATCACATAACAAGCAACCAAGATTAGGCTTAGAATTAGGTATAAAATTAAACCCTTTTCGCCAAAAATTCAACCATATCCTGTGCAATAATCATGGAGGAATAGTTATACACATTAAAATCACCATTGTTACTGGACAAAATAGTCAAATTTTCAGTATTGTCCATCGTAGTTACCTCCTGCGTCGATTGTTCCTCTTGCGTTGTTGACGCTGATATTTGTTTGGACCAGTTACATAAGATGTCGCCTTGGGAACACTCTTGCGAAAATTCTGATTATTATTTGAGTTATTAGCTTGCTGTTGGTTGTAATTTTTGTTTTTGATTCTGTCAATGCGTCGAACCCCATTGTCCATAACTGGATTGTTAGATTGTGGTGAATCCATGATGTCAGAGACAGACAAACCCGTTGCACTGGTTTCCATAGCGACTGAAGAACCTACAAAATCCCTATTTTGAATGTACGGTGGATCTGGGTAGGCTCAACACTGTTGATAAGCGAGCTTATCCCTATTGATTTTATGAATTTTAGTCTCATGTATCTTTAATAATAGAGATTCAATACTAGAAAAACTATGTTTATATTCATATTGGTACTGTACAAAGTCAGGATCAGACACAATGCCATTGTCAAGAACCTCTAGTTGTTGTTGCAAATCAAGTATCTGTTTCTCATATTGTTTAATAAGTAATTCTAAAAATGCTGTACCTTGTTTATCAAAAAACTGAATAAGTTATTGATGAAACTCAGAATTTTTGATTACACCCGATGGATATTTCCACTGTCGCAAGCCCTTGGGTATAATCTGTAACTTAATACATTCCCTTAGATACAAGATTTCAATTTGCAATTTCTTGAATTTGAGTAGTTTAGAGTCAAAGTCTTTAAGACGTAAAACAATGTCATTGACTGGTTGTTGTGGTAACGTATTCTGTGAAGAGCTGCCCGTATCATTACCACTAAATATATTTAGCAAAATAAGCAAATTCTGTAGAAGCGGAGGACTGACTTGTTGGTTGTCAGTCATGTCAGCTTGGTTTAAATTGTTAACAGAAGAATTATTACTCACTGCACCAAGAGAATTATTATTATTATTGGTTTGGATATTATTAGATGAATCCATGGCAACATGTTGCTGTACTGTACCTTGTCGCTGTGCAGGAGTAAGCAGAGATGAACTAGAACCAAAAAAAGCTGAACTACTGGTGTTGAAAACGGCACCTATTTTAGGTCTAACAGCTGCTTGATTCACCTGTTCAGACATTCTCTTCGACAGGTCATCTACTTTCTGAGTAAGCTGCTGGACCAAAGCCGTAAGGGCGCCAATAGCTTCCACTTGCGAATTCAAGTTAACACTCAGCATTCAGCTTGTCTTATCGTCTTGTCACGTGCTGTTTGTAGATAAATACTGTTCACTGAAATGTGTAAGGTATGCACAAGTGTTGAAATGCATGTGTCCAGTTTACCAAGTGGCCTTGCCGTGTACTGTCTGTACATAGAATTATATAGTACCCTGCAGAATATAAGATATGCAGCTTTAGTATTGAATTGCTCATGTCCAGCTGGATTTATGGCCTTGTCACCTGCACTCCATATATAGCATAATATGGTATACTGTACTATGTAAGATATGTACTTATATTGATATATATGTGTTTGGCCTGTCTTATGGCCTCATCACATGCTGTTTGTACAAATAATATTATTGCACACTGTAGTATGTTAGATATGCTCTGGTATTAGAATACACATGTCCAGATTGTCTTATGACCTTGTCACGTACTGTATGTATATAGCATAATATCAAACATTGTAGTATGTAAGATATGCACTAATATTCTAACGCACCTGTCCAGTTTGTCTTATGGTCTTGTCATGTGCTGTCTGTACATAGCATAATATTGTACATTGTAATATGTAAGATATACAGGTATTGAAATACACATGTCCAGCTTGTCTTCATGTGTTGTCTCTACATGGCATAATATTGTACCCTGTAGTATGCAAGATATAGAGTAGTATTGAAATATGGGTCTACTTGAGTAGAACAAATTTTCACTTACCCGAATTTTATTTTACAGAGACAACAACAACATTAAACTGTCACTAAATCATAGGTTCATAGGTAGGTACTAGGCTATCGGCCCAAGGGCCTACATAAGCCTAGCCAACAAGGTTCCCTGGCTTACACCACCCAAGAAAGTTATAGGTTCATAGGTAGGTACTAGGCTATCAAAACTACACACTACCGGAATTTTTAAATGGGAAATGAGACACTTGGCCAACATGGTGAAATTTGCCCTTTTCCCCACTGTAGTGCTATCCCAGAGTTGGTATATTTAGTTAGGGGGATGTCAGGGGGGTGCAGTCCCCACCTATGTGGGTTTGATGCAGTGCAGTGTATGTTCCGTTTTATTGTTGGCCAAGTGTCTCATTTTCCAGTTAAAAATTTCGGTAGTATGTAGTTTCGGCTTAGTGACAGTTGGGTGTTGTAGTCTTGGTAAAATAAAATTCAGGTAAGTGAACATTCAGTCTACTCAAGTAGACCCTGAAATATACATGTCCAGCTTGTCGTACAGCCTTGTCATATGCTTTCTGTACATAGAATAATATTGTACATTGTAGTATGTGGAATATGTCTTGGTATTAAAATAGATGTATCCAGCTTGTCTTATGTCCTTTTCACATACTGTCTGTACATAGCATACTGTTGTACACTGCAGTATGTAAAATATGCCCTTGTGTTAAAATATTCAAATTCAGCTAGTCTTAATGGCTTTGTCATGTGCTGTCTGTACATAGCATAATACTGTACATTTAAGTATGTAAAATATGCCCTAGTATTATAATACACTTATTCACCTTATCTTCTGACCTTGTCAGGTACTGTCTGTTCATAGCATAATCATGTACATTCAAGTGTGTAACATATGCACCTGTATTGAAATACACATGTCCAGCTTGGCTTATGGCTTTGTGACGTACTGTCTGTACATAGCATAATATTGTACACTGTTGTATGTAAGATATGCACTAGAGTTGAAATACACATACAGAGCTTGTCTTATGGCCTTGTCACATGCTTTCTTTACATACCATAACATTGTGCACCGTAGTATATAAGATGTGCACTACTATTGAAACACGTGTCCAGCTTGTTTTTGGCCTTGTTATGTGCTGTGTATATCTATATCTACACACACACACATATATATATATATATATATAATATCAATATCAATATCAATATATATATATATATATATATATATATATATATATATATATATACTATTATATAATGAATTGCCTAATGTTAGGTATGCAGTAGTAGTAGTAGTAGTAGTATTGAAATCCCCATGTCCAGCTTGTCTTATGGTCTTGTCACATGCTGTCTTTACATACCATAATATTGTACACTGTAGTATATAAGATGTGCACTAGTACTGAAACACGTGTCTAGCTTGCTTTTTGGACTTGTCTTGTGCTATCTGTGCACACCGTTATATTGCACATTTTAGTATATAAGATATGTACTAGTAGTGAAATAAAGGTGTAGACCTTATCTTATGGCCTTTCCATGTGGTGTTATAGTGCACTGCAACATGTAAGATATTCACTAGTACCTAATTGCTTGTGCACAGATTGTCTTTTGTCACTGTTCATGGCATTTTAGACTTTCTAGCTACCCAGACCCAGAAATTACTCTTTGCAGATTACTACCTCTAATGGCAACTATCGTCCAGACCCTGACTATTAACTCTGCAGTTCTTTGAAACATCCCAAGCACCATACTTTACAAGACTGTACTGAACAGATATTTATCACTTTCTTGCAATGTACTTCTTTTGATGTGATTGTAACAATGGTTGCTTACTATCTTTTCACCTTGACACCCCCAGCTCCTCCTATTATCTGCTTACACCTCTAGATTTCTTGTGAAATCCTCAATGTCCCCACCATCAAAAGTACCTGCCCCTCTCATTATAAACCTCTGTCCAGCACTCTACTTTTTGAAAATCCAAACTCAAAAAAAGTTTTAAGTCCTTCCGTTCTTCCTTAACCACTTACTTGCTCCCAAGCTCAAGTAGCCACTATAATAACGTACAAAATCTGCAGTTTCTGCAGTGTTATTAGTAGGTATGCATTCTACTGTCAGTTGTATTTTAGCTGTTCATTTCTTGGATTACACTTTCCTTCCCATCTCTCCATTTTTCTTTCCAATTAGATTTTAACAGAAACAGTACTATATTTCAGTGTAGCTGCAGCTGTAATTTAACCCAGTATACTCCTGTGGCTTTATCCTTGTTTTCCTTTTTTCTCTTTGTCTTTTACATCTATTAATTAAACAATCTGTGCTCACTTTTCTGTATATGTCTTTCCATTTCAATTTTATATTCATTTTTACCTCCTGCATATCTCTGACGCAGGTCATGACTGAAGAGGGTCTAAAAGACCAGTCTGCTCACTCATTTATCATACACATAAATAAAAATAAACAGTGCTTTAATGTACATAAATTGTAAAGCTTCACCTCTGGGTAAGGTCATTGTGACAGTATGATTTATGGTATTTACAACAAAGGAAATTAAGTGTTCGCATGACTATTCTGCAACATTTCAGATGACTTACAAGGCACACTAGGCAATTACTGAATGTATGACAGACATGGGAACGCAGCTGTGTGTTTGTGACGCAGTCCTGATAGTAGCTCTGGTGACTGTAAATTGCGTATTCTTATCGTATGACACTTTACACAAGTATTGGAACATTTTGTGAGCTTGTTGTTGCCCTACTAGAATGCTATGTCTGAAGTATCATGGCTTTAACTCAGAAATATGCTGACTGACTCCTGACAATTATTCTGTACAATGAACATGCTATCAATTAGGCATTTGCTGGCTTACTAAAATGCAATGGACTGTGTTTAGTAACTACACTGCCCAGTGTGTGTGTGTGTGTGTGTGTGTGTGTGTGTGTGTGTGTGTGTGTGTGTGTGTGTGTGTGTGTGTGTGTGTGTGTGTGTGTGCGTGTGTGTGCGTGTGTGTGCGTGTGTGTGTGTGTGTGTGTTGTGTGTGAGTGTCTGCGTGTTTTAGCCCCAAAGACCATCAAACTCCACTCCCAGGAGTACTAGGAGTAGATTCAGCCATCTGTTCTTCATCAGGGTAAGAGAAGAAGGGTTTGTACTTCACCAAATGAGGTGAGAACCCTCAGTCTCATTTGTTTCCTGCCAAAGTGCGAATCAAGGTGCTGAGAGTGAACTGTCATACATTCTGGATTCCCAGATCCTGGCCTAATCCTTGTAACTTTGACTCTGATTCACACTGTAGCTGCTTTTCAAAGGAGATGCATGTGTGCTTCCACACATACCAATGCCCTTAACTTCCTATGCACTTGGGTCATCTCTCAATATAGATGCAGGTGTTATTTCATTGGCATGTTTTGCTTCAACATACCTCCATTTGCTAATCTTCAGACCCCTTCCTCATTTGTTGTTACTCTGCACTCATTTTCTGAAAAACACTGGTCTCTACTGGCCTCTCTGTAGAGAAATAAAGATGTCTATCCTGTGCAATCATATAGGCAGAAAATGTATTCCTTCTACCTAGTCATTTCTGCCCTAGTTGTGTACACACACACACACACACACACACACACACACACACACACACACACACACACACACACACACACACACACACACACACACACACACACAAAGACCAGCAGAGATGACTTGTATGTTCCTCAGCTTACAAGACCCTGCACTATGGAACATACCACATGCATACCATTCTCAGAAGATCATATTACCCACTTGGTATTACCCCAAAAGCCTCCCCTGTGATACTGGGTCCATTTATTTTTCAATCTTGTTTCTTGATGGTGTTGTCAGCCACTCCATCCATATGCATATGTGCTATACTTGCCTGTATGTCTAAGTTACTGTATCATATTTGTGTGGTACGTGCTGGATATCAGAAAGAGATACCCATGATTGGCACATTTTCCTATATCACTGTTGTGGTACAACATGTAACATGTTGTCTAATTTTGATTGTTCTGTTAAAATACATTGCAGATACAAGTTTATTGCCTTGTATTCGCCGTTCAGGTCTACTACATACATGACTGATGTGTTAATTTTCATTCATATATTCCATAATATGATTATCATATGTTGCTACTGTTTACATTTATTGTTGTTAGCTTAATAATTTTCCCTAGTCCTGACCTTTGTTATTGCACCATGGTATTCATTGCATCAGTGCCATGTTGAAATTTATGTTGCATATGAAGCATATGTTTCTTCACTTTAATTTCTCCAGGTCTTCTGAGTTTCTAATACCATGATGAGATTGGATCCCATTATTAAGTCAGGGTCTGATTAAAGTTAATGAAATTAGTATTGTTTCAATCTTTGATGTTAGCCAAAACTGCTCTTCTCAGCACACGCAATTTGCCCAGAACTAATTCCTTCTGTAATTCATATGGAGCTACATGTATTGGTAGCATCTCTAAATATGACTGTAAACTCTGTTTTATTAGACCCATTGCTCCTACTACTGTTAGAACTGTCTGGGTGTCTTTCTTCCACATTGCTCTAATTTCTGCCTGCAAATCCTGATATTTTATGATTTTGTGTCTCTCTGTACATAAGACACCATAATCACTGGTTGTAGGAATTTCAATGATCAGTGCTACTTTTTTCATGTTTTCATGGTCTACTATATCTGTTTTTCTCAAATCTATTTTCTGAGGTGTTGGTAATGGGTGAGCCCATGTGATATAAACTTCATCATTCTCTATAATGCTTTGGGGCTCATGTTTCCAATGCTTCTCAGCTACTTCACTATTGTAATGTTTGCACAATCCCCAATGCAATAGTCTTGTATTGCCACATTATTATGCCTTTCAGTACACAGACCTTCTGTCATTAAAGTATCACACCCAGCAAACAAATGCATGACTGTTTCCATTTCTGTCTTAAGCACCTGCATTTCTCTGTTTTTCCCACTTGTTCAATGGACTTTGTAAATCAATCAATGTGTATGCAGTCCACTATCCTGAATTGCCAATATTAACCTTTCATTTTTTGGTTTAAATTCACCTATTCTTAACCATTCCTGCATCAAATCCTGATCAACATGAGTTTGTTTCAGGAGTTTTCTGTACTTACCACAATATTTATGTCTTTTCCACATTTCTTGTATTCTCATCTGATCCTTCCCCTTATATTCTTTCTTTGCTTTTTTGGCACATTCAGTTGCTGCCTGTTTTTTTTTTTTTATCTACTTCTGGTTTGATTTCCATTCCTGCTTGACACCAGTATGCTTATGCTAAACTAAGTAAGGTGTCATCATAGACTTCTTCTCATGTTTTAATACTTTCAGTATGTTTGGATCTGGTGAGGTCAGCAGATATGTATGTAGTCCCATGTTTGCAGATCTGTATGTAGTCCCATGATTGCAGATCTATTCATGCAATCAGTTTCAAGGAGGCCCATACCTCCTTCAGAACGACTGATATGTAATCTTTGTATATACTCATTTTTATTTATTATTTGATAAGAATGAAGCATTTTTTTCTTGTTTTCTTGTCCAACTAATCTAATAGTATTTGGGGCCAATCAATCATTCCAAAGCTGTAAGTGAGAATAGGAAGAACTATTGGTTTATAGCTTGGACTTTTTTCCTAGATGTCAGAGCCATTTTCAATATTAGTTTTAGTCTTCTAAAATATTCCTGTGTTTCCCTGTAGGATCATCACAATGTGATGCATTGCCTGTTCATACACAGACACAAATCTTATACGTGTTGCTGATATTCTTTTTCTGTGCACTTGTAATACTACTTCATGATATTAAAACTACAATGGGGATTATGAAAAGGTATCCAGCCATCACCAAGTTGTCATGTGTTTGAGATATGGATGTCAAGAAATTTGCCTCAAAACAGAAACACATCAAAGCTTGAGAGGTAAATCTTGTCATCTATGTCCAAAATGCATAACACGTAGATATGATCAGAGAGACCTGGTTAAACACTTCAGTTTGCTTATTTCCTTTTTCTTTTTAAATTTTTCTTTTCTTTTTTGTATAACAGTAATGTGTTCAACTGCTTTTAAAGCTGTTATCATTTCCTAATGCTGCTTTATGGCAGATGTCATGCATGCCATAACATGACAAAGGAGCATAACTGCTTTACAGGTTCTATAATATAGGAAATTATGATTAGTATTCTGATCAGAACCTACTTATTATGTGTTTAAGACATGCCTGTCAAAAAATTAACATCAAGAGTGGCATGAAGCGAAGGTTGAGATTACAAAATTACAAATTACAAGTGAGTTATGTTCCGAGAAATCTGAAATTAACATCAAGAGTGGCATGAAGCGAAGGTTGAGATTACAAAATTACAAATTACAAGTGAGTTATGTTCCGAGAAATCTGACAATAATACTTTATTAGTGCATTGAAGTTTAAGTGCCCTGATATAGTACTAGTTACAGAAAAAAGAGTGAGTGCACAAAATGTTTTACAGCACTGAAACCCATAAAAAATAATAAAAATAAAATTTAGACCTGCCACACAGAAAGCAGAAGCTAAGTGCTGAAATGATGAATGCTGTTTCATGCTGCCAAGCATTTGTGTGTCCATGTGTGTGTGTGTTTGTGCTTCTGTGTATGTGCTTGAGAGAGTGAGCAAAGGGTCTTATAGCTTTTAAAGTTGTTTTACCATCTGACTGCTCTTTTGTGATGTTTTCTGTGTTTGCTTTACTGAGATCACTGAAAAGTGGTCAAAAAACTTTGTTAAACACTTTGTTGTCTTGAAAAGTGCTCAACAATATTCTGTTAATTATCATGTTTAATTAAGAAAGGTGCTTAACTAAATTGCCTTTTTCCCAAATATAGAGTGCAATTGTGGCACAGCATGCACCACAAACCTGTTATGCATCTCCTTGATATCAGAGAGGTGCATAACAATATTGTGTTTTGCCTAGTCTCAGAGAGTAATTAGCTTACTACCGGTCTGTTTTTCTTGTTTCACAGCATATTGCTTTCATTTTTTTACCCAGGGTAGTAGACAAAATAATTTCAGCTGCAGATATATTATTATTTGTCACTCCATATATCTACCTTACATCTGTTATTCTATTAACATTGCTTCAGTTATAGATTATCTTTAAGGAGTTTTGCTATATGGGTCACAATGTATGTAGCAGCAAGTTTTGGTATGTTGCCGTGTGACAGTATACTGGGTTATTGTCAGATCTATGTCATAATACATTGGTCACTCTGCTTCCATATAGCTTAAAATGTTGAAAACACATCTTAGGCATTAACAGTCACTGCAGTGCACTGCTTAGGTGGTACTACTCTCTGTAGTGCACTGTATAGGCCACATGAGACTTATGATATACTTTAGCATTCCTATAGAACACTACACCAGATTATACCTACTATGTTTTAGCTCTGTTTGTGGCACAGTTTTTGCTACAAATTGCCTGAGCCCTGGTGAATGTTCTCAAATCCTATTCATTACAGTGCATTGAATCTGTCTTAGGTGACTTTTGTGTTGAGCTAGGTGGTGTAATGTGTTAACTTACAAAGGTTTCAGCTGCTAGATATTTCTACTATCCAGTGGACTGGGTATAGTTCAGCTGAAGACATTACTGAACGGAATAGTAACTTGGAGAGAGGTAATGCACATTTGAGGAGAACATCTCAAACTGGGGAAAGTGCTCCTAGAGTGAGTACATGTAGCTCTGAGGAAGGACTGTTTGGAAATCAGCATGCCTTACACTATTGAAATGTAAATATTTATCCTGACTTTTTTTATTTTTATGTGAATAGTGCCAAATCTGATGTCAAGTCATTTCATTGTTTCTATTTTTGGTTGCATAGCACTAAATGTGGTACATCCTGTTCTGTGCTTCACATTGCTGTATACTGAGGTTGTGAAGAAGCTCATTTTACGTGGTTCATTTCCTTCCTGTTTTGAGAGTTATCACTCTGTTAGGCTGTCTTGTCTAATACTGTGACAGAGAACATCACCACTAGGGAATGTAACAGGGAAACAGTGAAGTTAATTTGGTGGCTCCTGTGTTGTGGACATAATTTACTCACGTGCTCTACAACTGTGCAGGGACACTATGGTGCCACTATGGATAACTTTCATGCTCAGCATTGGTGCTGTGTGCACTATGTTGTTCTTTGCATTGTATGGGTCTGCACTAAGTCTCTCAGCAGCATACCATGAGCAGCTGTAGTTGTGTGCCCCTAACATACTGAAATAAAGTAAGGAGCTATTTTCCTGACACTTGTCATATAGCTATATAGCTCTGTGTATCTCTGTTTTGTTTCTCATTGTTTCTGTGTAATCCTGTTTTACTAAGGTGTAACCTGCAACTACTGAGCAAATAATTTTTGTTTTCAATGTAACTTTGTCTCTGACTCTCAGATAATAGATGAAAAGACGGAGGAGAGGGGCGTACCAGCCCCAGATAAATTAAAGGCATTTTAGACCGATTCTCATTCATGACTTTCATGACTTTCACTCTGGCACATTACTGAACTATTTAAAAAAATGTTTTGCTTTCTCTGCCTCTCACTGTTTACACTGATCATCACATCACTTAATTTGGAGTGAATGAAAAACCTCCCTTCCTTCCTTACCTATTTTTTTCTGAAAGCTTACCTAATCTACTTAGAGAAAGAGAGCTGGTAAGATGCAATTTAACTTAACAAACAATGCAAATTTGTTGCTGTTGCCTGTAGTGATACATTATTTCAGTTGTATGCTATCAAAGTACACTCCATAAAAAGTACCTCAAACGCTAGTGTAGAGTAATTCTTTGAGAAGTGTGTGTAGTCATAATGGGGTGTACGTCATGTGGTCACGCCTCTAACTCAGAACCAGTTGCAGTCAAGACTTTGAAAACTGTGAACAATGCTTCTGTCCCTCTGTCTCATTGCTCAGCCACCATGACATTTTCAGTAATTTAATACTAAAGCTAGTAGTGCTACCAATATAGAAAAAAACAGGTGATGTCTATAGTTTGCCAGTTTTATCTACCTGTTAAATAGTACGCTGACTCTGGCTGACAGGTTATTTTCTACTACATCAACTGAAGAACTTCCTTCTTTTTATAGTCATTCCTTCTCATATTCCCTGACTATATTATTTATACTCATTCCTTCTCATATTCCCTGACTATATTATACCCAAAAGCTCCCCACAGAAGCGAAATAAGTCAAAATCTTGTCTGTGAAAAAAAGTTTGTCTTGTTTCCACTACACCTCCACCCACCCCATTTTTAGAAAGAATCTGTTCTGTTTTGTGCTCCTTTTTTTTAAATATGGTAACCTTTGTGAATCTCCTAATTCCTTAGATGTAGTCAATTGTCTGAAAGTATGCTTCTTTTCTTCAAATTGTCTTGTGTTTGTTTACCTATTTTATGAGGTTTCTGGGGTAGAACCTGCAGAAATGTGTTGCCTCTTCCTTCTCTGATAGCACCATGTATATTCTTGCAGACAGTTGCCTCTTGAACTTTAGTGAGAGTTGAAGTTAATAGTTCCTGGGATCCTGAATGTGATCCATATAAACCTTGGGATAATGACCATTAACAACAAATATGGGTGAATATATGATAACTTAAAGGTTGCGGTATCTGAGTATTCCCTGAATTCTGAGGTACATTGACCTTAGTACTGGTGTATAGGAGTATGGCTGATGCATGCTCCTATGGTAGGGTTGCAGGAGAATAAATTCTGCCAATAATTGCATTTCTTTTTTATCACAATGAGTTCAGAATTTGCCTTTTTAGAACTGGTACTGAATTATTATTACCATAGTTTTGAGGATCACTGTTGCTATCGTTGAACTTGTAGAAGGAAGCTGTATGGAGTGCTACAGGTTAGTCTTATACACTGTCTGCAAAAATACTAATATTATGTTTAGATGTAGACATATTTCTCTTGGTGTACATCCTAGTATACATTGTAGGTTTTTCACATGCCTGCCTAGCTGCTTTTTCACATTGCTTATGGGTCATCTGATATGACTAAATCCATGTCCCTTACTGCTTTACATCAAGTACTGTACTCTTCTCAATGGTTCTTATTCCCTGGGTGCATTTTAATTTGTTTTAGCCATGCTAAAGTCCAGGTTCTTAGATTTAGGTCTTTTCTTTGAGACTGTCCCTGGGATTCACGAATGGCCAGTTTCTGTGCAGGAACAGTGCAGGAGCTCCTGTATGGAAAATGGCTGCTGAGCGATCCAGAAAAGTGTTGTTTTCATGTGCATGAGTAGCCCTACACTGTTCCTGCATGGAAAGCCGTGTGGGATGCAAATCACCTCATTTGCTGATAAAAACATGCAAATGAGGTGATTTTGCAATCCACAAAGCTGGCCGGACTCTGTGCAGGAACAATGTCAGAGCAGAAATGTATTCCGTTAGTAACTGAATACATTTCTGCATCTGAGCAAACGGAGGCAGGACAGCTAATGAAAAGCATGTATTACAGTCAAACTCACATGCCAATGGCCAGATATAAGGCCATTGGTATTAATAATAGTTTATTTTTTTATATAAAATTAAACTTTTTTATTTTTTGGCCGATCATGGCCATTTAAGCTTAGGGCAGCGGCGTGCAAACGGGATCGTGCCGAAAAAAAAAAAAAAAAAATGAGAAAAGTAAATTTTAAGATAATTCTGCATTTTACTATTATAGTCAGTGGCATGCAGAATGGAAACAATACCAGGGAGCACTGTGTTGTCAAGGGGAAAGGATCTGTGTAAGTGCAGTAACTAATGACTTACACACTGGGGTATGCAAATGAGGGGAGTTATACTGAATCACAGATTTCCTGAAAGTGTCAGCTTGTACCTAACCATGTAGGTGCAGCAATACAACAGTGCAAGTATAAGAGCTGAATGACTTCATAAGGGGGATTGTCATGCTTGCTGTAAGCTCATTGGAGCTCTGTGGCCCGTGTTTCCCCTTAGCTAAGCACAGCTAAGGAAGGGGATGTGTCAGATGTGCCTGAGCAGTGTGTACATAGCCTAAATGGGTGTGCGCACCACGCACCGGGTTTTAAACAAAAAAAAAAAAGAGAAAAAAAGAAAAAAAAAGAGGAAATGGCAGCACTGTTTACATTTGAGCACTGGGTATATGCGGCATGCCTTGGGGCTTAAATAGGGAGGAACTGGGAAGGGGAAACAGCACTAGGAAGGCAATCAATGAGAACTAGCATAGGTGGCAGGTGGAATGTATCAGAACCAGCCAATACACATGCAGCAGCCCAGCACACTAATATAAGCTATGCAAGCTCCCTACAGACTGATTTTTCCCAAAAACTCTATACCACCAGTGTACACAGATGGGGGATTTTTAACTGGCAAAACTAACTAAAAATGTTAGAGGCTGCTGCTGCTTTATTCCATCAATATGTGCTAGAGACTGAGGGTGGTGAGGAGGAGAATGCTGACAACCGACCCACAATGAGGAGGAGGAGAAGAGTGTAGAGACCCAGGGTAACCTACCAGGGCCTACATGAGCTGGAGATAGTAGAGCACTATAGGGTGGACAGGGACATTCTACAGCAAATCGTTGAGCTGTGCCAGCCACGTCTTATACCACAGAACTAATAGAGGGGAACCCATCCCAGTGGATACCAAGGTATGTCAAGGCTTAAGAATACTAGCCACAGGTACCTTCCAAAGACCAACTGAGGATATCATGGGGGTCTCACAGGCATCAGCATCCAGGGTACTCCATCAGTTCCTGGATACCATGACACAGCATACCAATGAGTACATATATTTCCCCACCGCCAGTGAGGTACTGACCACATGTATGCGTCTCTTCCACCATATAACAGAATACCCTGAGGTAGTTGGTGCTATAGACTGCATGCACCTCCACTCAAAGCACCACCTGGTGAGTGGGGCAGGGCCTACATAAACTGCAAGGGCTCCCCCTCCATCAACTGCCAGGTTGTATGCGATGCTCAGGGTATTATCATGAATGTGTGTGCTGGCAGCCCTGGAAGCTATCAAGACTCCCACATCTGGCATTGCTCACAGCTGTATCAGGTGTTTTCCAGGGGGGACATCCCATATGGCCATCCAGTGTGGGATGCTGACTATGCACTGGAGCCATGGATGATGACACCCATCAGAAATGCACACACACCTGAACAAGAACACCATAATGAGGCACACGCACAAACCAGGATCATTGTAGAGCATGTGCTTGGGATGCTCAACTCATGGTTCCACTGCCTTGACATATCCAGTGGAGCCTTGCAGTACTCTCCAGCTACATGTACACAAATGTTCATAGTATGTGCCATACTACACAATATGATCCTGTGGAAACAGCTGCAGCAGGAACAGCACGGGGCAGGGCCACACAGCCCCCCACCATTGCCAAGGCCAGCACAGGCACAGAGGGACTTGGGAGAGGAACATCCTGAGCCTGCCCCTGTAGGCAGAAGGAGGCATGCACAGTATGCTCAGGCCTTGGTAAAGAGGCAACACATAGCACACACACTGACACTGTAGGGACCCAGGGACTGATACCTCTCTCTGATTCGCACATACAGTAAAAGGGATGCCAAACATGACACAACCTGAGCTTTACCATGTACAGGGAGTGTACTATGTGCATCCAACATAGTCAGCCCTCCAGCACTGTCCTCAATACTGGCCCAGTAACAAGGTAAGTCACTCTTCCCATAAAATTACTGAATGGAGTAGTATGTTCTCATACTTGTATGTATGATATGGATGCAAGCATGCAATGGAATTGGGTGGCTGAATGGGATAGCAGCAGACAGCTATATGGGACAGCAGGAAATTCATAACAAATACTGGTGTCAACATACTAGGCAGCACTATACAAGGTGACAACCCCCACTGCAGCAAATGTGATGGCTCAAAGAACTGTGGTTGTCAATAGGTCACACACATGGATGTCAATGAGGGTCACATATCCATCACCAGCCTCACCCAGCAGGACCATGAAGAAAGGCTGGACTAAGGCCCCCAAATGATGGCAATGGTGAACAGCCCCACACTAGACGTACACAGACATACTACAACAAGTCTGGCAGTTGCATTCCAGTTCTGAAGGGTAAGAAGTCTGAAACTGAAATATATGCTATTAAGATCTAACATGTGTACTCTACTGATATGCCTCCTGTCTGCATGATAGGTCACAATACAATATGAAATGGAAGCTAATAGAGTAATCAAAATACCAGTACAGTCATTTCAAATGTTAAGGTCTGAAGGTGTGCACCCCCTCCACCACAATCCCATGTAGAAATGCAGTAACAGATGGCCTGCAGCACTCTCAAATGGCCTACAGTCCTCTGGTAAAGGCCCATGCCTCTCCCATAGTGCCAATGTATGGAATGTCAGGGGGTCCCAACTAACAACCTAACAGTAAACAGAAAACAAATGCAAGACCATGTCGACATATGCCAGTAGCATGCCTCCCCATGTCCTATTGCAAGGACTGTGGATCAGGCCATAAATACTACTGGGATAAAGGCCCAAATATAGGGATACCTCTAATATTGCTTACATAATGTAAGATGGAGGAGACAATAACAGGAGGGGGGTGTAAAAGCATGGCTGTCATGGAGTATGTGAAGTCTGAAACACTAATGTCCACCCATACTACTCCTGACTGCAAACCCATGAATGAATAGCCACAAAACCGCTTGTAAACCACAGTGTGTATGTAAACTGACCAGCTATACCTCTGGATAACCTGGGTGCATCTGTACAGCTGAGAGCTATGGCCCCAGCAGGATATGGCCATTCCATGAAGTTGAGAAAAGCACAAGGAGGGGAACCCCAGCCAGCATACTAAGAAGGTGTTGCACCATTTACACAGAAACAGCAGTCTATTGTCAGTAGCTACCCCTCCACAATGGCAGGTGTGTGCCAGAATGTGTAGTCTATATGCCTCAGAATATTGGTCTCAGCTTCATTCATCTTGTATGTCCCTGTATATAACTGTGAGCAAAGAATGATAACTGTCAGTAGGTGATGACATGACACATCACACATATGTCAGAATATCTATGCTACAACCAAACACAAGCAGCACAGACAGCAATAGCTACAGTATCCCCTGTATGTTCAGCCCATTATGTCTCCATACTGGCAACCTATCTACAGATATCCTGCAGAAACAGTTTGCTGGGTGTAGCTGTAGCACATAAAACCCTGAACTGGAGTCCAACCCTCCCTGGAATGGATGCACAGACTCAATATAGAAGTTCATACTGGGCATGCTCCTACACTTCGAGAAATGAAGCCCATGTCTCACAACACAGTGGACTACAGATATCGGTTATTCACAGCTGTCTGTGCTCACACACCAAATTGTACACTAGTGATACTTCATACATACACATTGGATAGGAATACACACACATATCTAAGGCCAACATAATATAATGTGCCAAACATACACACACAGAGACATGGAGAAGAGAAAGACAGACAGCGACAGAAATAATCCCATTATGAGGCCTGTCCCACCCACTACACATCCTATATCACATGATGTGTTGATGCCATTCACTGTAGAAATACCTTTGGCTAGCCCTCAGCCCTATAGTGTCCGTAGTGCTTGTGATAACTGTGCAACACCACAGTACAAATAGGTATCCATGTAACAGTTGCAATCTCAGTCCTGTCAAATGTAAAGTTGTGTGTGAGTGTGTGTGTGTATGTTTCTAGATGAATGTGTTTGAGACCATTCACACTCAGTAAATCTCCTGTGTCCCTCCTTCAGCACTGCTACTGATGTGACTCACCTTCAAAGATACCTTTGGAAAGTTCTTCAACAAATTAAGCTCTGTGGCACTTGCAATAACTGTGTAATACTGTAGTGTCGCAAACTAGTTAGGTAGAAGTTCCAATCCTGATCATGAAAACTGTGTAAATGTGAATGTTTGTGTGAGACAGTGTGTGTATCATTGTCAAAACCTGATTTTCTGGTCATTCACACTTACAACACTTCCCTTACCCCTCCTTTAGCACTGCTGATGATGTCACTCACCTTCAAAGATACCTTTGGACAGCTCTCCAGCATATAAGCTCTGTGGCATGTGTGTTGACTGCATTGTACTATAGTGTAGCAAATTAGTTAGGTTGAAGTTCCAGTCCTTATCCTGGCAACTGTGTAAATGTGAGTGTTTGTGTAAGAGAGTGTGTGTATCCTTGTTGAGACTTGATTTTGTGGTCACTCACACTTACAATACTTCCCTTACCCCTCTGTTAGCACTGCTGCTGATGCCACTTTCCTTCAAAGATACCTTTACAGAGCTCTCTAACATGTAAGCTCCATGGCACGTGCAATAAATGTGGAACAATGTACTAGCAAAAACTACATAGGTATAGGTTTGAATCTCATCCCTGGCAAGTGTTTGTGTAAGTACATATGTATGTCTGTGCCTCAAAGATTTTGCCCCATTTACACCCAGTACATATCTCAGTTCATGACTTTAGCAGTCCTGCAGATGTCCACCTTAGAAGTACCTGTTGGCAACCCTGAACCATGTAATGTCTGTGGTGCATGTGGTAAATGCATAACATAATGGTCCAAAAAGATAGTTAAATAGAGGTTTGAATCTTCCCCTGGCAAATGTAAGTGTGTGCGTAGGGTACAATGTTTTTTGGAATCTCTCACCCACTACATCACCCAATGCCAGTATTTACAAGGGTTGGTGATGTTCCTCACCTTAGATGTACCTTGGGTCAACATCTATCCTATAAGCTCCGTGGCAGGTGCAGTAAATGTGGTACACTGCAGTAGCAATAACTATATAGGTATGGGTTTGAATCTCATTCCTGGCAAGTGTTTGTACATATGTATATCCATACCACAAAGATTTTGGCCCAATTTACACCCAGTACACATCTCAGTGCCTGACTTTAGCAGTCCTGCAGATATCATCCACCTTAGAAGTATCTGTTGGCAACCCTAAACCATATAAGGTCAGTGGTGCATGTGGTAAATGCATAACATAATGGCCCGAAAAGATAGTTAGCTAAAGGTTCACCACTTGCAAATGTGTGTGTAGGGTCAAATATTTTTTTTGAATCTCTCACACACTGCATCACCCAATGCCAGTATTTACAAGGGCTGGTGATGTTCCTCACCTTAGAAGTACCTTGGGACAACAGCCATTCTATAACTCTGGGGCACATGTGATAAATGCAGTACACTGTAGTAGCAATACATAGCTAGGTAGGGGTTTGAAACTCAGTACTGGCAAGTGTGTGTGTCTGTCATCATATTCACATATTCTGTGAGGGGGGTCAGTGTGATTGTGTAATAACAGGCTTCATTGGAGTGTGGGTTTTGCTAAATTATTATGTTGAGGACCTAGTATATGTCACAATGTCACATTACAAGGCCAACAGTTGTCAAACACCATAGAGGTTGGTGTAGACATTCCACAGCCCTAAATGTGACAGTATAGATTAGTGAACAATATAGGCAATCTTTCTATTATTCAGAGACCACTCTCCACCCACATATCATACACAAACACAGTTGGCTAGGCAACCCACTATATTGGTAGTTCAACTGCATATTGCCTCACAGATAGTACCCACAGTGTGATTGCAGTGGACTACATGCCTGTAGACCACAGCAGTGTCACTGACATCAGAAAGTACTTTGATGTGTTACATCTCCTGATTGTGTATTATCCAGCAAGTAAAATGACATGGCATCCTGTTCCACCCCTCAGTAGCCCAATCAATGTGTACAGTGGCCCTTTTGCCATGTTCCCCACTTGATGCCTGCAACAACTGTAGAGTCTGCAAACATACCCCACAAAGGGAATACCATGCCTTATACACATGCCCTGTATGGACAGATGCCACTAACACCATTGAATACCGGTATCATACTATCAATGTAGGTGCGATCACTACCTCAGTTACATAGCCAGGTCTCACCAAATGAGATCAGGAATGCTACATCAGAAGATACCAGTCTGTCCACACAACATGCCCCAGAGACCTCAAGCACACTTCCACACATCAAAGAACATGCATGTGGGACTTGTGCACAACCCAGACACTGTCCATGTTATGGAATATAGATCACATACATGGGAAGCAGTGCACATCACTGGCCACCCACAATAGAAACCTGGATGAGTGGATGGGGAATACAATACCCACCCCTGGGGACAACTCCAGTGACTATTCACCTGAGCCACACTGGGGACTATTGCCATGTGGCCTGATGCCAAGGTATTCATTTAGGCTAGCCTTGCAGAGCATTCAGGCCTATTCACCTACTACACACCTATGAAGCAATGAACCTATGGATCTCAGCACTGGAAAGTGTCTGTGTGTGTGTGTGTGTGTGTGTGTGTGTGTGTGTGTGTGTGTGTGTGTAGTAATCCCAGTGTGTTTAGTTGATGAATATCCCCTGTGACTGTGGTTATTAGCAATCAGAGGTGTGTCCAAACCAGAACATGTACCATTCTCCATTCTACAACAGATGTACATAATATACCTATGTACAACCCTCAGCCCTATAATCTGTGAGGCATATGCAGTCACTGTGTTACAGACCAGGAATTACCATGCACATACTGTACCCTGCCTATGACATGGTGGATGTGTCACCACACAGTCATATCCTGTGACCTTGCTGTAGGGCCACATCCTAGTGACACACAAACACCTAGAACGGAAATGGGATAGAACATGTAAGAACACATTCACTCAGCACTTCAGTTGTGGGGGGAGAGGGGGGTAAAGCTGGCACTGAATGTGTTGCCAAGACTGTGGCCAATATCTGTTGTCTCAGGATAGGTATTAGCTTTGTGCAGTAACTCGCAGCACTTGTGTATAGTGCTGTGGAGGTTGTTGATGTACTGTAACCATCAAGGCTGTTGTGACTGTTGTCAGTGTCTGCTACATCTCTGCTTCCATAGATGCCTGTCAGGGGCTTCACGAAGGATCCAAGGTTGTGTTTGAGGCTAATAAGGGAGTTCAACAGTCATGGGACAACACCTTTCCCTGCAATAGTGTCCTCCTTCTGATGTACACTTTATTAATGACAGGGGACCATCACATTGCACCCAGTGTTTGTATGACAGTGTCTGGGTTCTGTTGGCTCTGGCTAGTACCATGCATTCATGTACCTGTTTGTACAGTGCCTATATGTATGATTCCACAGTCATGCAGCTACATCCCATTGGCACAGGTGCAATGAAGACATCCACCCCTGTTTTCATGTCTGCAAAGTCAGCTTTGGAGAGTTTTTGCCAGGTGGTTATCATTGTGGGGGTGTGGCTGACATGTTAAGTTCCATGTTGATTACAGCCTGTGTGAATCTCACCATGCAGGGATTGACATCTGGGGATGAGCAGCGGTCCCATATTTAAGTGGTCAGCACAGGTCAAGGTTGTTGCATCCTCTACCAGGGGTCAGTATGAGCTGGTCTAGGGCAATGGAAATTATGAATCCCATAAGTGTTGGGCCACTGTACTGGTGATTGGCTACATTCCCCAGGAGATGGAGGGGTAGTTGAAGAGTTGTACTATGTCAGTGTTGCATTGGACCATCAGAGATGGCAGGGTGTTGAGGAATGTGCATTGACAGTCTAGGGACATAGATGGTCTGGATTGCACCATTACCCCAAGGCAGTTGTACTGGTAGTATCTCCAATGCATTATGATGGGATACTACTCTGGAGGTGTTCCTATTCATAATGAATATGGAGACAACACCACCTGTGGAGGTCTGGTGTGGTCCATGTTTGGGGGCTGACAGCTGTGGAATGCGTCATAGCCTGATACTGCAGATTTGCTGTCTGTTGCTGTGAACCACCTCTCCATTACAAAAGACATGTGCCCTCCACTCCAACAACTGCTATGAATGACTGCATCCTGACAGTTAGATGTCCATTGTTGAGCAGCATGACCCTCAGACTGCATACATGTGTAGCTGTTATGGTGGTAATAAAATTAGGAACACCATAGGGGTGGCAAGACACTTCGCCAGTACCCAGCAACTCAGCGGTGACAGATGTAGGACATCCATGGCAAGTCATTGGGTTCTGTCAATCATGCCATCCCAAGCAGAGAGGTCTTGGATTCCCTGAGAATGACACATAACACGTAGACTAATGTTGGAATCAACCATCGGTTGATAGTACCGCAGCATCATTCTGGGTGACAATGATACACTGCCCAGGGCTGCTGTCACACCTACCTGGACCGCATAATCAGAGAGTTCAACCATGTCTCCTGTCATGTAGTCCAGGGAGATGTGTCTCAAGTCATCCACACCCACATGGATATGGAGTGATACTCGTAGTTGTTGTGGAGTAACATGACTAGCTGTGTCATGTGTTAGTTGCTGGCATGTGATTGATATTTGGCTGTTACCTGCTCCATATTCAACCTAGTGAGTGGGATGTGTGTGTATCAGTATTGAGTTACCCATGATCACTGCATTGTGCAAGGTGGTTAATCTTAGGGGCTTAGGTTGGGGACACACTGTGTAGATTAAATATGTGTCCCTTGGCATGTGCCATGTCACGGTGTCTGAGTGGGTGTCTGCCTTGCTGGTCTGTGCTTTTTGGGTAGATGTCCATTGAGTGCCTCTGGGAAGGTGGGTGTGTGGCTTTTCACTGTATGTCATGGCTGTCAAAGTGGGTGTTATGGTGAGCTATGTGTTCCACATGGTGTGGTGCAGGTGTTGATCTTTTCCTTTTGACCTGCTAGTCCAGTTTTTGCTTGAGAGTGCATATGTCCACATTGGGTGATATATGGGTGATATATGAGTAACCCTCACAGGTCTGAGTGTTTGGAGTTTAGAGGGGAAGGTTGTCTGTGTACATGTGGCAGTTGCAACAGTGCCCCAGAATGGACATGTGCACCAGGTTAATGGGTGAAAGCACAGATAACCGCCCTTCAAACATGCCAGGAGGGATGGACATAAAAAGTAAGTACTGGGGCAACATCTGTGATGAACAAGTACTGCTGATGTCCCACAGGTGTGCCACACTTCATGATACAATAACCTGGTGAAGTGCCAAGACATAATGCTAGTTGAAGTGCAAGACAGAAAGAACTAGCATGATGTACAGTTGGAACAGAAGGCAGACTGTTTGCCACCTGTAATACTTTACCACAGCTGTGCAGTTATCAGCAGCTTTGGCCATGTGACAGCTCAGTAAGTTTTGCAGTGCATACAGTAACTGCATAACACTGTAGTAGACATATCTAGATTGGCAGGAGTTGTAATCCCAGTATTGGCGGGTGTGTGTGTGTATGTGTGTGTGTGTATGTGTGTGTGTGTGTGTGTGTGTATCATGTACTATCTGGCTCATACCATTTTTGACCTATGTACTACCCTTTACACTTCCCTTCCCTCCAGTTTAGTAGACCTGTTGATGTCATCCACCTCAGAAGTACCTTTTGTTGAGTTGGAAATATATAAGGTCTGTGGTGTGTCTCATAACTGTGTAGCACTATAGTAGGAATACCTCGGTAGTCAGGAGTTCTAATCCCAGTACTGGCAAGTGTGTGTGAATTATGTACTGTCTGACACATACCATTTTGACCTGTGTACTACCCTTTACACTTCCCTTTACTCCAATTTAGTAGACCTGTTGATGTCATCCACCTCAGAAGTACCTTTGGTTGAGGTGGAAATGTATAAGCTCTGTGGCGCATTTCATAACTGCATAGTACTATAGTATGAATACCTAGATAGGCAGGAGTTCTAATCCCAATATTGCCAAGTGTGTATGAATCATGTACTGTCTGGCTCATACCATTTTTGACCTGTGTACTTCCCTTCACTGCAGTTTAGTAGATCTGTTGATGTCATCCACCTCAGAAGTAACTTTGGAAGAGATGGAAATGTATAAGCTCTGTGGCTTGTCTGATAACTGCATGGTACTATAGTAGGAATACAGAGATAGGCAGGAGTTCTAATCCTAATGCTGGCAACTGTTTGTGTGTGTGTGTAAGAATCATATCATTTGTTGGTTATACCATTTTGATGTGTATACCGTACACGGCTGCTGACCACCTCCCACTGCCATTAATTTATATAGTGTGGTGACAGCATCTGCCTCACATGCAGCAGGGTAAACCATTGTACAGTACTCTATACAGATGTGTCTGGAATATCCATATGTTTGAATCCTATACATGGTCAGAAGTGGTCTGTGTGCCTTAACAATCCCCATGCATGTGATATTATAGTCAAATAGGTCACAGTGAGTGTACTGACACATATGGCAGCATGACATACCATACCTGATTGAAACATCATGCTGCTAGGATGTCTGCCACCCTGGGGTATTGCCAGGCAAGAACAGAACAATGTAATGCTCACCAGCTTCAGGCTGCTATCCCATATGCAGACCAGAGGGTCCTAGGTAGTTGTGAGAGTGAATTATTGTCAGCAGACACACATGAGGCCTTGGTATAGGATGGATGCAGCATGTCTGCACATCTACAGTACTAACCACAGTAATACACTATGTCCTGTCCTCATCATAGATGTGCACCTCTGTCCATTAGAAAACCCCATCCACAACTGCAGTCAGACCTGACATATGCATGTAGATAAAATACAGATACATGTATGTCTGATACATTAGTGTATTAATCCCCACTGGGCCCTTAACTGCACACTCCTCATCCAGTGTGTGTGCATCCCACCTCCACAATGCTTCCCTCAGCATCATGGCTTGTGCATTCAGCGTGTGGCCCAAGTGTGGTGAGGAGCTCCTCGGTGGGTGTCAGTGGGGGCTGGATGGCTGAGCCTCCACCTGTGTGTTGCTGGTCCCTTGTTACAGCAGCAGCCCATTGATGGGCATGGCATTTGAGGTCACTGGCCGATGCTGCACATCCACATAAGTTCTGCTGTGCAGGTCAGCATCATTTACCCTGTGGACCACACTGTTCCACAGGAAGTCCTCTCCCGCACATCATCTGCTCTCCATCCACATGACAGGGCATAATAGCCAATCACATATTGGGTGATGATGTCTGTTTCCCCAACAGGGAATGCTGGTATATTACTTGCAAAGACTACACCGGAATCCTCCAAGCTATCATGGCTATAGCAGCTTGCATTACACACCTGTCCCAGAGCTATCTTATTCCCCCAGTGTTGGACACTTGATTACATAATCCTCTATCCTTCATTCATTTCTCTGTAGAGGGTTGACAGTGGTTATCTTCTATGTGGATGGTGGCAGGTTTGTGTTTGACTGTGATGTGTGATGGAGCTCTGAGCACATGCCTGAGTTCATGTACGAGGCAGACACTGATATTATGCCCCATGGAGATATGCTGTTGTTGCCATCAATAGGCAATATATACATGCTCACCATTGCTGAGGGGAGAAGTGTGGTTGATGTACATATCTCCATGTACAACTGGGGTGGACAGGGTGGTGATGTCCCCACCTAACCTGTGTGATGCAGGTTGCCTATATCCATGGCATGTGTGTATGAGGTGTTCTTTATCCCCAGTACAGGATGAATTGTGTTGTTTCATCTGAGACTTACAACCTATGTGGAGACACGGTTTCAATTGTCCTTGATGGTGCGGATATGTCCGATTCATAGTCATAGTCAGCCTTACAGGATGTCACCTGTGAAATTACCTGCTTGCTCAGATATAGGGGGACTTGCTTCAAAGTTGTTGCCTGCACCTATGTGTCCCTGTACAGCCAATGTAGCAACCTGTTCTGTGATTTGTGTATTACTGCTTTCCACCAAACAGGATTACTTTACCTTGGTGGAGGCTGGATATACAGGTCAGGTACTGCTGTGTCCAAATAGCTAAAGTGAATATGAAGGGTACAAACCCCTGATACACTTCCTGGTATTTGTGCAATTGGAACATGACACCACAATAACTCATTTCATAACAATTCCCACCTGTAGTGTGACCTATAGCCTGTACAATTCAATTGGAAACATAACAATCTGGTCTGTGAAAACATATGGCAACAATACTCAGTGCAATAAGCCAGTTGAATGAGTGTGCACACCATTAAACTTGTGTATGCACCACTTGAGATGATTACAGCATTCATCCATCTTAGACTCTGGACTCTAACATCATGGCACATCTTCATTTGGCAATAGTTGCTCACCTTCCTAGAAACACCTTTGATTGTATTTCAATGGAATTGTAAAGGTTAGGGGTCACATTCAAGATGAGAAACATTATGAAATGATCTTCTGTGATCTGATTGTCATACAGCACACAAACATGGCATTCCAACAGGGGTGTGTATACTTGTGATATCCACTATATATAGGTGTTGATATAGCTGGTAGTGGTAGGCATGGACAGAGTGTCATAACACAGGTGGACACGTCTCTGATTAATACCTGATAATCATGCATACCCCAGTACCCACATCAGTGTCAGGGCAATGGAACCACCAGTAGCTGTACACATATATGTCTGTTGTATGCACTGACACTGATATTACACACATGTGCAACATGCACAACCTATTTACCTGACTGCTTGAAACCCATGTGATTAGTTTTGTACCTTCCAGCTGAACATATGCATACATACATGTGCTCAGGGGATACCTGGTATAGATTTCTGTTAAATGTAAGTATGGTACACTGTATTTAAAGTCTTGCTGCTCAATCATACTTCTCAACCTGTTACAGCAGTCCATCTGGACAATGACACACATAAATGGGTGTCAAAAGGGACATCAGTATTGATACTGTATTAATATAGCTGCACTATACATTAGTACGTTGATTGCACAGTACGGTTTGACATCACTGTGATAACATGGAAAATGTCCAACAGTCATAAGTAGGCTATTATGTTACAATGCCTTTGCTCACAGACCTGCCAATGGTGTGGCTGACATAACACAGGTATATGTGTATGTGACTACAGATATCAGTCACAAATGTGCTTATTGTCCAGCAGAAAACTGTACAGTTGAATGTTATTAATTCAATATATCACATACAGTTCAACTCACATGTCTGCAACAGTACTCTACTATGCACACACCCTCTATAGGTGTCTTAGATGTACAAGGCAAATGTGTCATACTCATAATCACTGGTAATATGGATATGGAAAACATCCCATTAACTGGCCTAGCAGTGGCACAGCCACAACTGTTTGACAGACACCCCTGTGGTTGTTATATATGAGCTGTCCTTTCCCAGGTGAGTTAGGCTCCTGAGCTGTGATCCCACCTCACAACCTCTCCGAGTATCACATCTGGACAATGCCTAAAATGATGGGGGGATAAATAGGGACAGACTTTAAATACACCTGTTAGAAATATAGGAAGTTCGTAGAATGATACATTTAGCATTACAGTGAATATTCTTAAGGATGTGGAGTCTTAAATTCAAGTGTTTCTGATTACTTCAATCCTCAACTATTTGCCAAAAAAGTACAGATCTCAGGAGGAACAGACAAAAATACATGATGGTAAAATGTGGTCATTCTGCAAGGATCTATACAGTTGAGAGGTATGTCTGTGATATCTCCCACTGCAGAGAAGGCCAGATGCTATGGCCATAGCAGCTATTTAGCAGGACATTAGAACAGCATGTCTTGTTGGGGTATATATTCCTCAAAATCATGTTCCCTATTATTACAGACCAGGTACTACATTCAATTACTTACTTACATGTTTCACTTACCTTTTTTCTTTCTTCTCTTTTCTACTTTATGTTTCATTTATTTCTCTCTCTCTTTCTCCCTGTGCACTACAGGGATAGAGCTGGTTTGAATAGGTGGCAGCATAGTCTTTGTAGGTGATGCTCATGACC
This sequence comes from Protopterus annectens, assembly GCF_019279795.1. NCBI lineage: Eukaryota > Metazoa > Chordata > Ceratodontiformes > Protopteridae > Protopterus > Protopterus annectens. Next base: position 1,036,999,042 of record NC_056735.1, read on the forward strand.
AGGTGATGGCCTGTACACCTATTGGGGTTTCTCACTTGCTAACTGCATGCAGAGCAGCTGTGTAGTTCTTCCAATAGCCAATGTCATGGCAACACACTCATATAAATAAGTACTCCATGTGGGAATTGGCCCTTTCCCTTACTTGTGAGGAAGACATCCTTGAGTTGTGTGAGCTACTACCTCTTGCAACAAGACTTGTGGAGACAAGCCAACTAAATGGTGGGGAAAGTTCAAGACTTAGGGGCAGAATGTGAGTATTGCTGTTATATGTTTGGAA